>NW_027252472.1:820304-899988 GCF_044704955.1 Pristiophorus japonicus
GTATATAGATGATGATATAGGGGTATATAGAATGATCATATAGAGGTATATAGATGATGATTTAGAGGTATATAGATGATGATATAGAGGTATATAGATGATGATATAGGGGTATATAGATGATGATATAGAGGTATATAGATGATGATATAGAGGTATATAGATGATGATATAGGGGTATATAGATGATGATATAGAGGTATATAGATGATGATATAGAGGTATATAGATGATGATATAGAGGTATATAGATGATGATATAGAGGTATATAGATGATGATATAGGGGTATATAGATGATGATATAGAGGTATATAGATGATGATATAGAGGTATATAGATGATGATATAGGGGTATATAGATGATGATATAGAGGTATATAGATGATGATATAGGGGTATATAGATGATGATATAGAGGTATATAGATGATGATATAGAGGTATATAGATGATGATATAGAGGTATATAGATGATGATATAGAGGTATATAGATGATGATATAGGGGTATATAGATGATGATATAGGGGTATATAGATGATGATATAGAGGTATATAGATGATGATATAGAGGTATATAGATGATGATATAGGGGTATATAGATGATGATATAGAGGTATATAGATGATGATATAGAGGTATATAGATGATGATATAGAGGTATATAGATGATGATATAGAGGTATATAGATGATGATATAGAGGTATATAGATGATGATATAGGGGTATATAGATGATGATATAGAGGTATATAGATGATGATATAGGGGTATATAGATGATGATATAGAGGTATATAGATGATGATATAGAGGTATATAGATGATGATATAGGGGTATATAGATGATGATATAGAGGTATATAGATGATGATATAGAGGTATATAGATGATGATATAGGGGTATATAGATGATGATATAGGGGTATATTATAGATGATGATATAGGGGTATATAGATGATGATATAGGGGTATATAGATGATGATATAGGGGTATATAGATGATGATATAGAGGTATATAGATGATGATATAGGGTATATAGATGATGATATAGAGGTATATAGATGATGATATAGAGGTATATAGATGATGATATAGAGGTATATAGATGATGATATAGAGTATATAGATGATGATATAGGGGTATATAGATGATGATATAGAGGTATATAGATGATGATATAGGGGTATATAGATGATGATATAGGGGTATATAGATGATGATATAGGGGTATATAGATGATGATATAGAGGTATATAGATGATGATATAGAGGTATATAGATGATGATATAGAGGTATATAGATGATGATATAGAGGTATATAGATGATGATATAGAGGTATATAGATGATGATATAGAGGTATATAGATGATGATATAGAGGTATATAGATGATGATATAGGGGTATATAGATGATGATATAGAGGTATATAGATGATGATATAGGGGTATATAGATGATGATATAGAGGTATATAGATGATGATATAGAGGTATATAGATGATGATATGAGGTATATAGATGATGATATAGGAGGTATATAGATGATGATATAGGGGTATATAGATGATGATATAGGGGTATATAGATGATGATATAGAGGGTATATAGATGATGATATAGGGGTATAGATGATGATATAGAGGTATATAGATGATGATATAGAGGTATATAGATGATGATATAGAGGTATATAGATGATGATATAGAGGTATATAGATGATGATATAGGGGTATATAGATGATGATATAGAGGTATATAGATGATGATATAGGGGTATATAGATGATGATATAGGGGTATATAGATGATGATATAGAGGTATATAGATGATGATATAGAGGTATATAGATGATGATATAGGGTATATAGATGATGATATAGAGGTATATAGATGATGATATAGGGGTATATAGATGATGATATAGGGTATATAGATGATGATATAGGGGTATATAGATGATGATATAGAGGTATATAGATGATGATATAGGGGTATATAGATGATGATATAGAGGTATATAGATGATGATATAGAGGTATATAGATGATGATATAGAGGTATATAGATGATGATATAGGGTATATAGATGATGATATAGGGGTATATAGATGATGATATAGGGTATATAGATGATGAATAGGGGTATATAGATGATGATATAGGGGTATATAGATGATGATATAGAGGTATATAGATGATGATATAGAGGTATATAGATGATGATATAGGGGTATATAGATGTGATATAGGGTATATAGATGATGATATAGAGGTATATAGATGATGATATAGGGGTATATAGATGATGATATAGAGGTATATAGATGATGATATAGAGGTATATAGATGATGATATAGGGGTATATAGATGATGATATAGAGGTATATAGATGATGATATAGGGGTATATAGATGATGATATAGAGGTATATAGATGATGATATAGGGGTATATAGATGATGATATAGAGGTATATAGATGATGATATAGAGGTATATAGATGATGATATAGGGGTATATAGATGATGATATAGGTATATAGATGATGATATAGAGGTATATAGATGATGATATAGGGGTATATAGATGATGATATAGAGGTATATAGATGATGATATAGGGGTATATAGATGATGATATAGGGGTATATAGATGATGATATAGGGGTATATAGATGATGATATAGAGGTATATAGATGATGATATAGAGGTATATAGATGATGATATAGGGGTATATAGATGATGATATCGGGGTATATAGATGATGATATAGAGGTATATAGATGATGATATAGGGGTATATAGATGATGATATAGGGGTATATAGATGATGATATAGAGGTATATAGATGATGATATAGAGGTATATAGATGATGATATAGAGGTATATAGATGATGATATAGAGGTATATAGATGATGATATAGAGGTATATAGATGATGATATAGGGGTATATAGATGATGATATAGGGGTATATAGATGATGATATAGGGGTATATAGATGATGATATAGAGGTATATAGATGATGATATGGAGGTATATAGATGATGATATAGAGGTATATAGATGATGATATAGGGGTATATAGATGATGATATAGAGGTATATAGATGATGATATAGAGGTATATAGATGATGATATAGGGGTATATAGATGATGATATAGAGGTATATAGATGATGATATAGGGGTATATAGATGATGATATAGGGGTATATAGATGATGATATAGGGGTATATAGATGATGATATAGAGGTATATAGATGATGATATAGGGGTATATAGATGATGATATAGAGGTATATAGATGATGATATAGGGGTATATAGATGATGATATAGAGGTATATAGATGATGATATAGGGGTATATAGATGATGATATAGGGGTATATAGATGATGATATAGAGGTATATAGATGATGATATAGGGGTATATAGATGATGATATAGAGGTATATAGATGATGATATAGAGGTATATAGATGATGATATAGGGGTATATAGATGATGATATAGAGGTATATAGATGATGATATAGAGGTATATAGATGATGATATAGAGGTATATAGATGATGATATAGGGGTATATAGATGATGATATAGAGGTATATAGATGATGATATAGAGGTATATAGATGATGATATAGGGGTATATAGATGATGATATAGGGGTATATAGATGATGATATAGAGGTATATAGATGATGATATAGGGGTATATAGATGATGATATAGAGGTATATAGATGATGATATAGGGGTATATAGATGATGATATAGAGGTATATAGATGATGATAGAGGGGTATATAGATGATGATATAGGGGTATATAGATGATGATATAGAGGTATATAGATGATGATATAGGGGTATATAGATGATGATATAGAGGTATATAGATGATGATATCGGGGTATATAGATGATGATATAGGGGTATATAGATGATGATATAGGGGTATATAGATGATGATATAGGGGTATATAGATGATGATATAGGGGTATATAGATGATGATATAGAGGTATATAGATGATGATATAGGGGTATATAGATGATGATATAGGGGTATATAGATGATGATATAGGGGTATATAGATGATGATATAGGGGTATATAGATGATGATATAGGGGTATATAGATGATGATATAGAGGTATATAGATGATGATATAGGGGTATATAGATGATGATATAGAGGTATATAGATGATGATATAGGGGTATATAGATGATGATATAGGGGTATATAGATGATGATATAGGGGTATATAGATGATGATATAGGGGTATATAGATGATGATATAGGGGTATATAGATGATGATATAGGGGTATATAGATGATGATATAGGGGTATATAGATGATGATATAGAGGTATATAGATGATGATATAGGGGTATATAGATGATGATATAGGGGTATATAGATGATGATATAGGGGTATATAGATGATGATATAGAGGTATATAGATGATGATATAGGGGTATATAGATGATGATATAGGGGTATATAGATGATGATATAGGGGTATATAGATGATGATATAGAGGTATATAGATGATGATATAGGGGTATATAGATGATGATATAGGGGTATATAGATGATGATATAGGGGTATATAGATGATGATATAGAGGTATATAGATGATGATATAGGGGTATATAGATGATGATATAGGGGTATATAGATGATGATATAGAGGTATATAGATGATGATATAGAGGTATATAGATGATGATATAGGGGTATATAGATGATGATATAGGGGTATATAGATGATGATATAGGGGTATATAGATGATGATATAGGGGTATATAGATGATGATATAGGGGTATATAGATGATGATATAGAGGTATATAGATGATGATATAGGGGTATATAGATGATGATATAGAGGTATATAGATGATGATATAGGGGTATATAGATGATGATATAGGGTATATAGATGATGATATAGAGGTATATAGATGATGATATAGGGGTATATAGATGATGATATAGGGGTATATAGATGATGATATAGAGGTATATAGATGATGATATAGGGGTATATAGATGATGATATAGGGGTATATAGATGATGATATAGAGGTATATAGATGATGATATAGGGGTATATAGATGATGATATAGGGGTATATAGATGATGATATAGGGTATATAGATGATGATATAGGGGTATATAGATGATGATATAGGGGTATATAGATGATGATATAGAGGTATATAGATGATGATATAGGGGTATATAGATGATGATATAGGGGTATATAGATGATGATATAGGGTATATAGATGATGATATAGGGGTATATAGATGATGATATAGAGGTATATAGATGATGATATAGGGGTATATAGATGATGATATAGGGGTATATAGATGATGATATAGGGGTATATAGATGATGATATAGAGGTATATAGATGATGATATAGGGGTATATAGATGATGATATAGGGGTATATAGATGATGATATAGAGGTATATAGATGATGATATAGGGGTATATAGATGATGATATAGGGGTATATAGATGATGATATAGAGGTATATAGATGATGATATAGGGGTATATAGATGATGATATAGGGGTATATAGATGATGATATAGGGGTATATAGATGATGATATAGAGGTATATAGATGATGATATAGGGGTATATAGATGATGATATAGAGGTATATAGATGATGATATAGGGGTATATAGATGATGATATAGGGGTATATAGATGATGATATAGGGGTATATAGATGATGATATAGGGGTATATAGATGATGATATAGGGGTATATAGATGATGATATAGGGGTATATAGATGATGATATAGGGGTATATAGATGATGATATAGGGGTATATAGATGATGATATAGAGGTATATAGATGATGATATAGGGGTATATAGATGATGATATAGGGGTATATAGATGATGATATAGAGGTATATAGATGATGATATAGGGGTATATAGATGATGATATAGGGGTATATAGATGATGATATAGAGGTATATAGATGATGATATAGGGGTATATAGATGATGATATAGGGGTATATAGATGATGATATAGAGGTATATAGATGATGATATAGGGGTATATAGATGATGATATAGGGGTATATAGATGATGATATAGGGTATATAGATGATGATATAGAGGTATATAGATGATGATATAGGGTATATAGATGATGATATAGAGGTATATAGATGATGATATAGAGGTATATAGATGATGAATAGTAAGATGATGATATAGGGGTATATAGATGATGATATAGGGGTATATAGATGATGATATAGAGGTATATAGATGATGATATAGGGGTATATAGATGATGATATAGAGGGTATATAGATGATGATATAGGGGTATATAGATGATGATATAGAGGTATATAGATGATGATAAGGGGTATATAGATGATGATATAGGGGTATATAGATGATGATATAGAGGTATATAGATGATGATATAGGGTATATAGATGATGATATAGGGGTATATAGATGAAGATATATAGGGTATATAGATGATGATATAGGGGTATATAGATGATGATATAGGGGTATATAGATGATGATATAGAGGTATATAGATGATGATATAGGGGTATATAGATGATGATATAGAGGTATATAGATGATGATATAGGGGTATATAGATGATGATATAGAGGTATATAGATGATGCTATAGGGTATATAGATGATGATATAGGGGTATATAGATGATGATATAGAGGTATATAGATGATGATATAGGGGTATATAGATGATGATATAGGGGTATATAGATGATGATATAGAGGTATATAGATGATGATATAGGGGTATATAGATGATGATATAGGGGTATATAGATGATGATATAGGGGTATATAGATGATGATATAGAGGTATATAGATGATGATATAGGGGTATATAGATGATGATATAGAGGTATATAGATGATGATATAGGGTATATAGATGATGATATAGGGGTATATAGATGATGATATAGGTATATAGATGATGATATAGAGGTATATAGATGATGATATAGAGGTATATAGATGATGATATAGGGGTATATAGATGATGATATAGGGGTATATAGATGATGATATAGGGGTATATAGATGATGATATAGAGGTATATAGATGATGATATAGGGGTATATAGATGATGATATAGGGGTATATAGATGATGATATAGAGGTATATAGATGATGATATAGGGGTATATAGATGATGATATAGGGGTATATAGATGATGATATAGAGGTATATAGATGATGATATAGGTGTATATAGATGATGATATAGGGGTATATAGATGATGATATAGGGGTATATAGATGATGATATAGAGGTATATAGATGATGATATAGGGGTATATAGATGATGATATAGGGGTATATAGATGATGATATAGGGGTATATAGATGATGATATAGGGGTATATAGATGATGATATAGAGGTATATAGATGATGATATAGGGGTATATAGATGATGATATAGGGTATATAGATGATGATATAGGGTATATAGATGATGATATAGGGGTATATAGATGATGATATAGGGTATATAGATGATGATATAGGGGTATATAGATGATGATATAGGTGGTATATAGATGATGATATAGAGGTATATAGATGATGATATAGAGGTATATAGATGATGATATAGAGGTATATAGATGATGATATAGAGGTATATAGATGATGATATAGGGTATATAGATGATGATATAGGGTATATAGATGATGATATAGGGTATATAGATGATGATATAGGGGTATATAGATGATGATATAGGGGTATATAGATGATGATATAGAGGTATATAGATGATGATATAGGGTTATAGATGATGATATAGGGTATATAGATGATGATATAGGGGTATATAGATGATGATATAGGGGTATATAGATGATGATATAGGGTATATAGATGATGATATAGGGGTATATAGATGATGATATAGAGGTATATAGAGATATAGGGTATATAGATGATGATATAGAGGTATATAGATGATGATATAGAGGTATATAGATGATGATATAGAGGTATATAGATGATGATATAGAGGTATATAGATGATGATATAGGGGTATATAGATGATGATATAGGGGTATATAGATGATATAGGGGTATATAGATGATGATATAGGGTTATATAGATGATGATATAGGGGTATATAGATGATGATATAGGGGTATATAGATGATGATATAGAGGTATATAGATGATGATATAGAGGTATATAGATGATGATATAGGGGTATATAGATGATGATATAGGGGTATATAGATGATGATATAGGGGTATATAGATGATGATATAGGGGTATATAGATGATGATATAGGGTATATAGATGATGATATAGAGGTATATAGATGATGATATAGAGGTATATAGAGATGATATAGGGGTATATAGATGATGATATAGGGGTATATAGATGATGATATAGGGGTATATAGATGATGATATAGAGGTATATAGATGATGATATAGGGGTATATAGATGATGATATAGGGGTATATAGATGATGATATAGGGGTATATAGATGATGATATAGGGGTATATAGATGATGATATAGAGGTATATAGATGATGATATAGGGGTATATAGATGATGATATAGGGGTATATAGATGATGATATAGAGGTATATAGATGATGATATAGAGGTATATAGATGATGATATAGGGGTATATAGATGATGATATAGAGGTATATAGATGATGATATAGGGGTATATAGATGATGATATAGAGGTATATAGATGATGATATAGAGGTATATAGATGATGATATAGGGGTATATAGATGATGATATAGGGGTATATAGATGATGATATAGGGGTATATAGATGATGATATAGAGGTATATAGATGATGATATAGGGGTATATAGATGATGATATAGAGGTATATAGATGATGATATAGAGGTATATAGATGATGATATAGAGGTATATAGATGATGATATAGAGGTATATAGATGATGATATAGGGGTATATAGATGATGATATAGGGGTATATAGATGATGATATAGAGGTATATAGATGATGATATAGGGGTATATAGATGATGATATAGAGGTATATAGATGATGATATAGGGGTATATAGATGATGATATAGGGGTATATAGATGATGATATAGGGGTATATAGATGATGATATAGAGGTATATAGATGATGATATAGAGGTATATAGATGATGATATAGGGGTATATAGATGATGATATAGAGGTATATAGATGATGATATAGAGGTATATAGATGATGATATAGGGGTATATAGATGATGATATAGGGGTATATAGATGATGATATAGAGGTATATAGATGATGATATAGAGGTATATAGATGATGATATAGAGGTATATAGATGATGATATAGAGGTATATAGATGATGATATAGAGGTATATAGATGATGATATAGAGGTATATAGATGATGATATAGAGGTATATAGATGATGATATAGGGGTATATAGATGATGATATAGAGGTATATAGATGATGATATAGAGGTATATAGATGATGATATAGAGGTATATAGATGATGATATAGAGGTATATAGATGATGATATAGAGGTATATAGATGATGATATAGAGGTATATAGATGATGATATAGAGGTATATAGATGATGATATAGAGGTATATAGATGATGATATAGAGGTATATAGATGATGATATAGGGGTATATAGATGATGATATAGAGGTATATAGATGATGATATAGAGGTATATAGATGATGATATAGGGGTATATAGATGATGATATAGAGGTATATAGATGATGATATAGGGGATATAGATGATGATATAGGGGTATATAGATGATGATATAGAGGTATATAGATGATGATATAGGGGGAGGGGGGGGGTCAGTCGGGGATGTGGAGATTTGGCCAGGCCCGCTCTGACCCCTGCCCCCCCTGACCCCTGCCCCCTGACCCCCCCCCAGCCCCTGCTCACCCCAGGGGGGGGGGGGGGGGGGGGTAAAGCCGCCGCCTTTTACTCACCGTCCTTCTTCCGGCTCGGGGGAAAAAACGCCGCCCTCGACGCCGATTGGCTGATTTTCCCTCCCCGTCCCGCCCCCCCCTTACGTTGCCGGGGCCGCCTCGCCCATTGGTCGGCCGCGCCGTCCATCAGCTGCGCCCACGCCCACGTGGGAGAGGGGGGGGCCCGCCCCCCCCCCCCCCGCCGCCTCTGATTGGCCGCCGATCCTCCCCACCAACTCCCTCATGGGTCGAGAGCGACGTCAATCAGCTTTTGATTGACACCGCCAGGGACAATCCCTCCCTCCCTCGCGCGCCCCTCCGATTGGTTGCAGTCGAAGGAGAGCCCCGCCCCCTTCCCCCCATAGCCAACCCCCCCCCCACGTGGGGCGTCAGCGCGCGGCGCGGCGCGGCGCGAGACCAACCGCCCCTCCCGCCCAAACGCCAGCCGCTCTGCTGATTGGCCGGCGGCGGGGGGCGGGGCCGCGGCAGCTGTCAATCACCGCCTCCCCGCTCTCCTCGCGGCAGCCCACGCGGCCATTTTCAAGGCGCCTGGCATCTCTGAGGCATTGTGGGACCTCAACCTCTGACCCGCAGCTGTGGCCAACAGAAAGGGGGGGGCTGAATTGATGCTTTAAAGTCACTTTTTTTTACCCCCCCCCCTCTCTACCGTCACCGGCGGCGATGTCTGCCACCTTTGCCGGCGCCTAGCAGCAGGGCAGGCTTGCCCTCCCCCCCCCGGCCTTGCCGGCCAATCAGCGGAGCCCAAGTGACGCCAACCCAAGATGGCCGCCGCTTCTTGACGTTCCCCGGCTTCCCATTGGCCGCTGGCTCTGGCCGCCCGTTTCTGCGGCCGAGCTCGAGGGGGCGGCCGAGGGGAAGGGAGGAAGTGCGTCGTACGTGGCCGGCGGGCCGAATACCGAGCGCCCCCAGAGGGAGAAGGAGTAGGGGGGACGTGAGGGGGGGCAGGGGGGGAGCACCGCCCTCCCCAGGTTAAAGAAAGGGGGGGGGGGGAGTGCGGCACTGCCCGCCCGTCGGGCCATGGCGGCGGTGGGCTTCGACGACTTCTCCGGCCCCTGCGGCGACCTGGCGCTGCCCCCGCTCTTCGGCGGCAACATCCTGGAGAGCGAGCTGGAGCAGGAGGTGGAGTTCACGGACGGCGGCCTGAACGAGGAGGCCGGCGAGCAGCAGGCCCTGGAGCGGCTGCGCGAGCGCGACCGCAAGAAGTACCACGCCCTGCAGCGCCGCTGCAAGGAGATCGAGACGGTACTTCCCGTTCCCCCGCCCCGCCGGCCGCAACCGGAGGGGCAGTACTGAGGGAGCCCCGCACTGCCGGAGGGGCAGTACTGAGGGAGCCCCGCACTGCCGGAGGGGCAGTACTGAGGGAGCACCGCACTGTCGGAGGGGCAGTACTGAGGGAGTGCTGCACTGTCGGAGGGGCAGTACTGAGGGAGCCTCGCACTGTCGGAGGGGCAGTACTGAGCGAGCCCCGCACTGTCGGAGGGGCAGTACTGAGGGAGCCCCGCACTGTCGGAGGGGCAGTACTGAGGGAGCCCTGTACTGTCGGAGGGGCAGTACTGAGGGAGCCCCGCACTGTCGGAGGGGCAGTACTGAGGGAGCCCCGCACTGTCGGAGGGGCAGTACTGAGGGAGCCCCGCACTGTCGGAGGGGCAGTACTGAGGGAGCGCCGCACTGTCGGAGGGGCAGTACTGAGGGAGTGCTGCACTGTCGGAGGGGCAGTACTGAGGGAGCCTCGCACTGTCGGAGGGGCAGTACTGAGCGAGCCCCGCACTGTCGGAGGGGCAGTACTGAGGGAGCCCCGCACTGTCGGAGGGGCAGTACTGAGGGAGCCCTGTACTGTCGGAGGGGCAGTACTGAGGGAGTGCCGCACTGTCGGAGGGGCAGTACTGAGGGAGCCCCGTACTGTCGGAGGGGCAGTACTGAGGGAGTGCCGCACTGTCGGAGGGGCAGTACTGAGGGAGCCCCGTACTGTCGGAGGGGCAGTACTGAGGGAGCGCCGCACTGTCGGAGGGGCAGTACTGAGGGAGGGCCGCAACCGGAGGGGCAGTACTGAGGGAGCCCCGCACTGTCGGAGGGGCAGTACTGAGGGAGCCCCGCACTGTCGGAGGGGCAGTACTGAGGGAGCCCCGCACTGTCGGAGGGGCAGTACTGAGGGAGCGCCGCACTGTCGGAGGGGCAGTACTGAGGGAGTGCCGCACTGTCGGAGGGGCAGTACTGAGGGAGTGCCGCACTGCCGGAGGGGCAGTACTGAGGGAGCGATGAAGGAATTGAGTGTAATATCTCCAAGTTTGCAGATGACACTAAGCTGGGTGGCGGTGTGAGCTGTGAGGAGGATGCTAAGAGGCTGCAGAGTGACTTGGACAGGTTAGGTGAGTGGGGCAAATGCATGGCAGATGCAGTATAATGTGGATAAATGTGAGGTTATCCACTTTGGGGGCAAAAACAGGAAGGCAGAATATTATCTGAATGGTGACAGATTAGGAAAAGGGAAGGTGCAACGAGACCTGGGTGTCATGGGACATCAGTCATTGAAAGTTGGCCATGCAGGTACAGCAGGCGGTGAAGAAGGCAATTGGTACGTTGGCCTTCATAGCGAGAGGATTTGAGTATAGGAGCAGGGAGGTCTTACTGCAGTTGTACAGGGCCTTGGTGAGACCACACCTGGAGTATTGTGTTCAGTTTTGGTCTCCTAATCTGAGGAAGGACATTCTTGCTATTGAGGGAGTGCAGCGAAGGTTCACCAGACTGATTCCCGGGATGGCAGGACTGACATATGAAGAAAGACTGGATCGACTAGGCTTATATTCACTGGAGTTTAGAAGAATGAGAGGGGGACCTCATAGAAACATATAAAATTCTGACGGGACTGGACAGGTTAGATACAGGAAGAATGTTCCCGATGTTGGGGAAGTCCAGAACCAGGGGACACAGTCTAAGGATAAGGAGTAAGCCATTTAGGACCGAGATGAGGAGAAACTTCTTCACCCAGAGAGTGGTGAACCTGTGGAATTCTCTACCACAGAAAGTTGTTGGGGGCCAGTTCGTTGGATATATTCAAAAGGGAGTTAGATGTGGTCCTTACGGCTAAAGGGATCAGGGGGGTATGGAGAGAAGGCAGGAGTGGGGTACTGAGGGAATGGTCAGCCATGAGCATATTGAATGGTGGGGCAGGCTCGAAGGGCCCAATGGCCTGCTCCTGCACCTATTGTCTGTGTTTCTCGGCAATCTGGAGATCCGATAACGTTGAAGTACGGGGCTCCCTCAGTACTGCCCCTCCGACAGTACGGGGCTCCCTCAGTACTGCCCCTCCGACAGTACGGCACTCCCTCAGTACTGCCCCTCCGACAGTGCGGCGCTCCCTCAGTACTGCCCCTCCGACAGTACGGCGCTCCCTCAGTACTGCCCCTCCGACAGTGCGGCACTCCCTCAGTACTGCCCCTCCGACAGTACGGCGCTCCCTCAGTACTGCCCCTCCGACAGTGCAGGGCTCGCTCAGTACTGCCGCTCCGACAGTGCGGCACTCCCTCAGTACTGCCCCTCCGACAGTGCGGCACTCCCTCAGTACTGCCCCTCCGACAGTGCGGCGCTCCCTCAGTACTGCCCCTCCGACAGTACGGCACTCCCTCAGTACTGCCCCTCCGACAGCGCAGTACGGCACTCCCTCAGTACTGCCCCTCCGACAGTACGGGGCTCCCTCAGTACCGCCCCTCCGACAGTACGGCACTCCCTCAGTACCGCCCCTCCGACAGCGCAGTACGGCACTCCCTCAGTACTGCCCCTCCGACAGTGCGGCACTCCCTCAGTACTGCCCCTCCGACAGTACGGCGCTCCCTCAGTACTGCCCCTCCGACAGTGCAGGGCTCGCTCAGTACTGCCCCTCCGACAGTGCGGCACTCCCTCAGTACTGCCCCTCCGACAGTGCGGCACTCCCTCAGTACTGCCCCTCCGACAGTGCGGCGCTCCCTCAGTACTGCCCCTCCGACAGTACGGCACTCCCTCAGTACTGCCCCTCCGACAGTGCGGCGCTCCCTCAGTACTGCCCCTCCGACAGTGCAGTACGGCACTCCCTCAGTACTGCCTCCGACAGTACGGCGCTCCCTCAGTACTGCCCCTCCGACAGTACGGCACTCCCTCAGTACTGCCCCTCCGACAGTACGGCGCTCCCTCAGTACTGCCCCTCCGACAGTGCAGTACGGCACTCCCTCAGTACTGCCCCTCCGACAGTACGGCGCTCCCTCAGTACTGCCCCTCCGACAGTGCAGTACGGCACTCCCTCAGTACTGCCCCTCCGACAGTGCGGCGCTCCCTCAGTACTGCCCCTCCGACAGTGCGGCACTCCCTCAGTACTGCCCCTCCGACAGTACGGCACTCCCTCAGTACTGCCCCTCCGACAGTACGGCACTCCCTCAGTACTGCCCCTCCGACAGTACGGCGCTCCCTCAGTACTGCCCCTCCGACAGTACGGCGCTCCCTCAGTACTGCCCCTCCGACAGTACGGCGCTCCCTCAGTACTGAGGCTCCTGACAAACTTTTGGTCACCGGCGCTAAAGTCACCTTCGGCGCCAATAAATACATTTTGCTATAGAAGCTGCACATGAGGGAGACAGGAATCGAAGGATATGGTGATGGAGGGAGCTGGAGCCGGGTGGGAGGAGGATCCAGGAGCAGGTAAACATCGGCTCGGACCTGTGGGGCCCAATGGACAGATTCCGTGACCCCGGGGTTCATACTAGCTCCCGCGAAATTGCAGAGCAGGCTCGAGTGGACAAATGGCCGACTCCAGCTCCTATTTGATCGTGTGTGACCGTCTTTAATGAACTGTTTCTGTTTAGGTGAATGAAATGTTGCTGCACAGACTTGAATATGTCGGGAAAGTCACCCAGAGACTGAAGAAGGAACGAAGGTAATTCTTCCAATCGGTTTGTACCCCCTGCGTTACAGAGAGATGGGGAAATCAGCCAGGGTTCCTGCTCCTGATCCCTGCCCAGTGACCCCTGGGTTAGAGAGAGGGGGAAATCAGCCAGGGTTCCTGCTCCTGATCACTGCCCAGTGACCCCTGGGTTAGAGAGAGGGGAAATCAGCCAGGGTTCCTGCTCCTGATCACTGCCCAGTGACCCCTGGGTTAGAGAGAGGAGAAATCAGCCAGGGTTCCTGCTCCTGATCACTGCCCAGTGACCCCTGGGTTAGAGAGAGAGGGGAAATCAGCCAGGGTTCCTGCTCCTGATCCCCGCCCAGTGACCCCTGGGTTAGAGAGAGGGGGAAATCAGCCAGGGTTCCTGCTCCTGATCCCCGCCCAGTGACCCCTGGGTTAGAGAGAGAGGGGAAATCAGCCAGGTTCCTGCTCCTGATCACTGCCCAGTGACCCCTGGGTTAGAGAGAGAGGGGAAATCAGCCAGGGTTCCTGCTCCTGATCACTGCCCAGTGACCCCTGGGTTAGAGAGAGGGGAAATCAGCCAGGGTTCCTGCTCCTGATCACTGCCCAGTGACCCCTGGGTTAGAGAGAGGGGGGAAATCAGCCAGGGTTCCTGCTCCTGATCACTGCCCAGTGACCCCTGGGTTAGAGAGAGAGGGGAAATCAGCCAGGGTTCCTGCTCCTGATCACTGCCCAGTGACCCCTGGGTTAGAGAGAGAGGGGAAATCAGCCAGGGTTCCTGCTCCTGATCACTGCCCAGTGACCCCTGGGTTAGAGAGAGGGGAAATCAGCCAGGGTTCCTGCTCCTGATCACTGCCCAGTGACCACTGGGTTAGAGAGAGAGGGGAAATCAGCCAGGGTTCCTGCTCCTGATCACTGCCCAGTGACCCCTGGGTTAGAGAGAGGGGAAATCAGCCAGGGTTCCTGCTCCTGATCACTGCCCAGTGACCCCTGGGTTAGAGAGAGGGGAAATCAGCCAGGGTTCCTGCTCCTGATCCCTGCCCAGTGACCCCTGGGTTAGAGAGAGAGGGGAAATCAGCCAGGGTTCCTGCTCCTGATCACTGCCCAGTGACCCCTGGGTTATGGAGTGGGAAATCAGCCAGGGTTCCTGCTCCTGATCCCTGCCCAGTGACCCCTGGGTTAGAGAGGGGGAAATCAGCTAGGGTTCCTGCTCCTGATCCCTGCCCAGTGACCCCTGGGTTAGAGAGAGGGGGAAATCAGCCAGGGTTCCTGCTCCTGATCCCCGCCCAGTGACCCCTGGGTTAGAGAGAGGGGAAATCAGCCAGGGTTCCTGCTCCTGATCCCCGCCCAGTGACCCCTGGGTTAGAGAGAGGGGAAATCAGCCAGGGTTCCTGCTCCTGATCACTGCCCAGTGACCCCTGGGTTAGAGAGAGAGGGGAAATCAGCCAGGGTTCCTGCTCCTGATCACTGCCCAGTGACCCCTGGGTTAGAGAGAGAGGGGAAATCAGCCAGGGTTCCTGCTCCTGATCACTGCCCAGTGACCCCTGGGTTAGAGAGAGGGGAAATCAGCCAGGGTTCCTGCTCCTGATCCCTGCCCAGTGACCCCTGGGTTAGAGAGAGGGGAAATCAGTGAGGGTTCCTGCTCCTGATCACTGCCCAGTGACCCCTGGGTTAGAGAGGGGGAAATCAGCCAGGGTTCCTGCTCCTGATCACTGCCCAGTGACCCCTGGGTTAGAGAGAGGGGAAATCAGCCAGGGTTCCTGCTCCTGATCACTGCCCAGTGACCCCTGGGTTAGAGAGAGGGGAAATCAGCCAGGGTTCCTGCTCCTGATCCCCGCCCAGTGACCCCTGGGTTAGAGAGAAGGGAAATCAGCCAGGGTTCCTGCTCCTGATCACTGCCCAGTGACCCCTGGGTTAGAGAGAGGGGAAATCAGCCAGGGTTACTGCTCCTGATCCCCGCCCAGTGACCCCTGGGTTAGAGAGAGGGGAAATCAGCCAGGGTTCCTGCTCCTGATCACTGCCCAGTGACCCCTGGGTTAGAGAGAGGGGAAATCAGCCAGGGTTCCTGCTCCTGATCACTGCCCAGTGACCCCTGGGTTAGAGAGAGAGGGGAAATCAGCCAGGGTTCCTGCTCCTGATCCCCGCCCAGTGATCCCTGGGTTAGAGAGAGGGGAAATCAGCCAGGGTTCCTGCTCCTGATCACTGCCCAGTGACCCCTGGGTTAGAGAAAGAGAGGAAATCAGCCAGGGTTCCTGCTCCTGATCACTGCCCAGTGACCCCTGGGTTAGAGAGAGGGGAAATCAGCCAGGGTTCCTGCTCCTGATCACTGCCCAGTGACCCCTGGGTTAGAGAGAGAGTAAGGAAATCAGCCAGGGTTCCTGCTCCTGATCACTGCCCAGTGACCCCTGGGTTAGAGAGAGAGGGGAAATCAGCCAGGGTTCCTGCTCCTGATCACTGCCCAGTGACCCCTGGGTTAGGGAGGAGGAAATCAGCCAGGGTTCCTGCTCCTGATCACTGCCCAGTGACCCCTGGGTTAGAGAGAGGGGAAATCAGCCAGGGTTCCTGCTCCTGATCACTGCCCAGTGACCCCTGGGTTAGAGAGAGGGGAAATCAGCCAGGGTTCCTGCTCCTGATCACTGCCCAGTGACCCCTGGGTTAGAGAGAGAGTAAGGAAATCAGCCAGGGTTCCTGCTCCTGATCACTGCCCAGTGACCCCTGGGTTAGAGAGAGAGGGGAAATCAGCCAGGGTTCCTGCTCCTGATCACTGCCCAGTGACCCCTGGGTTAGGGAGGAGGAAATCAGCCAGGGTTCCTGCTCCTGATCACTGCCCAGTGACCCCTGGGTTAGAGAGAGGGGAAATCAGCCAGGGTTCCTGCTCCTGATCACTGCCCAGTGACCCCTGGGTTAGAGAGAGGGGAAATCAGCCAGGGTTCCTGCTCCTGATCACTGCCCAGTGACCCCTGGGTTAGAGAGGGGGGAAATCAGCCAGGGTTCCTGCTCCTGATCACTGCCCAGTGACCCCTGGGTTAGAGAGGGGGGAAATCAGCCAGGGTTCCTGCTCCTGATCACTGCCCAGTGACCCCTGGGTTAGAGAGGGGGAAATCAGCCAGGGTTCCTACTCCTGATCCCCGCCCAGTGACCCCTGGGTTAGAGAGAGAGGGGAAATCAGCCAGGGTTCCTGCTCCTGATCACTGCCCAGTGACCCCTGGGTTAGAGAGAGGGGAAATCAGCCAGGGTTGCTGCTCCGACTGAATGCTGATAAATTCTTTGACCTTTTCTTGTTAGATCGTTGATGAAGTGTCTGGACTCTCACGGGGACAGTTACAGAACTGCTCAGCTGACTATCCTGCTCGAGGTGAGTGCTTGTCCCTGATCATTACAGACCAGCGATAAACAGCGTGACCCATGACTCTCGTCTCCCCCAAATATTGTCCAGAAGGGGCTTTTGTTTTAAGGAGTGTCTTGAAGGAGGAGAGAGAGGCGGAGAGGTTTAGGGAGGGAGTTCCAGAGCTCGGGGCCCCAGGCAGCTGAAGGCTCGGCCGCCGATGGTGGAGCGATCGGGGGATGCTCAAGGGGGCAGAATTGGAGGGGCGCAGAGATCTCGGGGGGTTACAGAGATAGGGAGGGGGGGGCGAGGGAGGGATTTGAACAGGAGGATGAGAATTGTAGGGGCTGGAGGAGGTTACAGAGATAGGGAGGGGGCGAGGGAGGGGTTTGAACAGGAGGATGAGAATTGTAGGGGCTGGAGGAGGCTACAGAGATAGGGAGGGGGCGAGGGGCCATGGAGGGATTTGGAAACAAGACTGAGAATATTGAAATCGAGGCGTTGCTTAACAGGAGTCAATGTAGGTCAGTGAGCACAGGGGGTGATGGGTGAGTGGGACTGGGTGTGACTTAGGACACGGGGCACAGGGAGTGATGGGTGAGTGGGACTGGGTGTGAGTTAGGACACGGGGTCAGTGTGCACAGGGGATGATGGGTGAGTGGGACTGGGTGTGAGTTAGGACACGGGGGCAGTGAGCACAGGGGGTGATGGGTGAGTGGGACTGGGTGTGAGTTAGGACACGGGGCAGTGAGCACAGGGGGTGATGGGTGAGTGGGACTGGGTGTGAGTTAGGACACGGGGCAGTGAGCACAGTGGGTGATGGGTGAGTGGGACTGGGTGTGAGTTAGGACACGGGGCAGTGAGCACAGGGGGTGATGGGTGAGTGGGACTGGGTGTGAGTTAGGACACGGGGGCAGTGAGCACAGGGGGTGATGGGTGAGTGGGACTGGGTGTGAGTTAGGACACGGGGCACAGGGGGTGATGGGTGAGTGGGACTGGGTGCGAGTTTAGGACACGGGGTCAGCGAGCACAGCGGGTGATGGGTGAGTGGGACTGGGTGTGAGTTAGGACACGGGGACATTGAGCACAGTGGGTGATGGGTGAGTGGGACTGGGTGCGAGTTAGGACACGGGGTCAGTGAGCACAGGGGGTGATGGGTGAGTGGGACTGGGTGCGAGTTAGGACACAGGGTCAGCGAGCACAGGGGGTGATGGGTGAGTGGGACTGGGTGTGAGTTAGGACACGGGGCACAGGGGGTGATGGGTGAGTGGGACTGGGTGTGAGTTAGGACACGGGGACAGTGAGCACAGCGGGTGATGGGTGAGTGGGACTGGGTGTGAGTTAGGACACGGGGTCAGTGAGCACAGGGGATGATGGGTGAGTGGGATTTGTTTGAGTTAGGACACGGGGGCAGTGAGCACAGGGGGTGATGGGTGAGTGGGACTGGGTGTGAGTTAGGACACGGGGCAGTGAGCACAGGTGGTGATGGGTGAGTGGGACTGGGTGTGAGTTAGGACACGGGGCACAGGGGGCGATGGATGAGTGGGACTGGGTGTGAGTTAGGACACGGCGACAGTGAGCACAGGGCGTGATGGGTGAGTGGGACTGGGTGTGAGTTAGGACACGGGGCAGTGAGCACAGGAGGTGATGGGTGTGTGGGACTGGGTGTGAGTTAGGACACGGGGTCAGTGAGCACAGGGGGTGATGGGTGAGTGGGACTGGGTGTGAGTTAGGCCACGGAGTCAGTGAGCACAGGGGGTGATGGGTGAGTGGGACTGGGTGTGGGTTAGGACACGGGTACAGTGAGCACAGGGGGTGATGGGTGAGCGGGACTGGGTGTGAGTTAGGACACGGGGCAGTGAGCACAGGGGGTGATGGGTGAGTGGGACTGGGTGTGAGTTAGGACACGGGTACAGTGAGCACAGGGGGTGATGGGTGAGCGGGACTGGGTGTGAGTTAGGACACGGGGCAGTGAGCACAGGGGGTGATGGGTGAGTGGGACTGGGTGTGAGTTAGGACACGGGGCACAGGGGGTGATGGGTGAGTGGGACTGGGTGTGAGTTAGGACACGGGTACAGTGAGCACAGGGGGTGATGGGTGAGTGGGATTGGGTGTGAGTTAGGCCACGGGGTCAGTGAGCACAGGGGGTGATGGGTGAGTGGGACTGGGTGTGAGTTAGGACACGGGTACAGTGAGCACAGCGGGTGATGGGTGAGCGGGACTGGGTGTGAGTTAGGACACGGGGCAGTGAGCACAGGGGGTGATGGGTGAGTGGGACTGGGTGTGAGTTAGGACACGGGGCACAGGGGGAATGGGTGAGTGGGACTGGGTGCGAGTTAGGACACGGGGCAGTGAGCACAGGGGGCGATGGGTGAGTGGGACTGGGTGTGAGTTGCGACACGGGGCAGTGAGCACAGGAGGTGATGGGTGAATGGGACTGGGTGTGAGTTAGGACACGGAGTCAGTGAGCACAGGGGGTGATGGGTGAGTGGGACTGGGTGTGAGTTAGGACACGGGGACAGTGAGCACAGGGGGTGATGGGTGAGTGGGACTGGGTGTGAGTTAGGACACGGGGCAGTGAGCACAGGGAGTGATCGGTGAGTGGGACTGGGTGTGAGTTAGGACACGGGGTCAGTGAGCACAGGGGGTGATGGGTGAGTGGGACTGGGTGTGAGTTAGGACACGGGGTCAGTGAGCACAGGGGGTGATGGGTGAGTGGGACTGGGTGTGAGTTAGGACACGGGGCAGTGAGCACAGCGGGTGATGGGTGAGTGGGACTGGGTGCGAGTTAGGACACGGGGCAGTGAGCACAGGTGTGATGGGTGAGTGGGACTGGGTGTGAGTTAGGACACTGGGCAGTGAGCACAGGGGGTGATGGGTGAGCGGGACTGGGTGTGAGTTAGGACACGGGGCAGTGAGCACAGGGGGTGATGGGTGAGTGGGACTGGGTGTGAGTTAGGACACGGGGACAGTGAGCACAGCGGGTGATGGGTGAGTGGGACTGGGTGTGAGTTAGGACACAGGGTCAGTGAGCACAGGGGATGATGGGTGAGTGGGACTTGTTTGAGTTAGGACACGGCGGCAGTGAGCACAGCGGGTGATGGGTGAGTGGGACTGGGTGTGAGTTAGGACACGGGGCAGTGAGCAGTGTGGGTGATGGGTGAGTGGGACTGGGTGTGAGTTAGGACACGGGGCACAGGGGGTGATGGATGAGTGGGACTGGGTGTGAGTTACGACACGGGGACAGTGAGCACAGGGCGTGATGGGTGAGTGGGATTGGGTGTGAGTTAGGCCACGGGGTCCGTGAGCACAGGGGGTGATGGGTGAGTGGGACTGGGTGTGAGTTAGGACACGAGGGCAGTGAGCACAGGAGGTGATGGGTGAGTGGGACTGGGTGTGAGTTACGACACGGGGCAGTGAGCACAGAGGGTGATGGGTGAGCGGGACTGGGTGTGAGTTAGGACACGGGGTCAGTGAGCACAGTGGGTGATGGGTGAGTGGGACTGGGTGTGAGTTAGGACATGGGGACAGTGAGCACAGGGGGTGATGGGTGAGTGGGACTGGGTGTGAGTTAGGACACGGGGCAGTGAGCACAGGGAGTGATGGGTGAGTGGGACTGGGTGTGAGTTAGGACACGGGGTCAGTGAGCACAGGGGGTGATGGGTGAGTGGGACTGGGTGTGAGTTAGGACACGGGGTTAGCGAGCACAGGGGGTGATGGGTGAGTGGGACTGGGTGTGAGTTAGGACACGGGGCACAGGGGGTGATGGGTGAGTGGGACTTGGTGTGAGTTAGGACACGGGGACAGTGATCACAGGGCGTGATGGGTGAGTGGGACTGGGTGTGAGTTAGGACACGGGGTCAGTGTGCACAGGGGATGATGGGTGAGTGGGACTGGGTGTGAGTTAGGACACGGGGTCAGTGAGCACAGGGAATGATGGGTGAGTGGGACTGGGTGTGAGTTAGGACACGGGGGCAGTGAGCACAGGGGGTGATGGGTGAGTGGGACTGGGTGTGAGTTAGGACACGGGGCAGTGAGCACAGCGGGTGATGGCTGAGTGGGACTGGGTGTGAGTTAGGACACGGGGTCAGTGAGCACAGGGGGTGATGGGTGAGTGGGACTGGGTGTGAGTTAGGACACGGGGTCAGCGAGCACAGGGGGTGATGGGTGAGTGGGACTGTGTGTGAGTTAGGACACGGGGCACAGGGGGTGATGGGTGAGTGGGACTGGGTGTGAGTTAGGACACGGGGACAGTGAGCACAGGGCGTGATGGGTGAGTGGGACTGGGTGTGAGTTAGGATACGGGGTCAGTGAGCACAGGGGATGATGGGTGAGTGGGACTGGGTGTGAGTTAGGACACGGGGGCAGTGAGCACAGGGGGTGATGGGTGAGTGGGACTGGGTGTGAGTTAGGACACGGGGCAGTGAGCACAGGGGGTGATGGGTGAGTGGGACTGGGTGTGAGTTAGGACACGGGGCAGTGAGCACAGTGAGTGATGGGTGAGTGGGACTGGGTGTGAGTTAGGACACGGGGCAGTGAGCACAGGGGGTGATGGGTGAGTGGGACTGGTTGTGAGTTAGGACACGGGGCAGTGAGCACTGTGGGTGATGGGTGAGTGGGACTGGGTGTGAGTTAGGACACGGGGACAGTGAGCACAGGGGGTGATGGGTGAGTGGGACTGGGTGTGAGTTAGGACACGGGGCAGTGAGCACAGGGAGTGATGGGTGAGTGGGACTGGGTGTGAGTAAGGACACGGGGTCAGTGAGCACAGGGGGTGATGGGTGAGTGGGACTGGGTGTGAGTTAGGACACGGGGTCAGCGAGCACAGGGGGTGATGGGTGAGTGGGACTGGGTGTGAGTTAGGACACGGGGCACTGGGGGTGATGGGTGAGTGGGACTGGGTGTGAGTTAGGAAACGGAGACAGTGAGCACAGGGCGTGATGGGTGAGTGGGACTGAGTGTGAGTTAGGACACGGCGGCAGTGAGCACAGCGGGTGATGGGTGAGTGGGACTGGGTGTGAGTTAGGACACGGGGCAGTGAGCACAGGGGGTGATGGGTGAGTGGGACTGGGTGTGAGTTAGGAAATGGTGGAGTGAGCACAGTGGGTGATGGGTGAGTAGGACTGGGTGTGAGTTAGGACACGGGGCAGTGAGCACAGTGGGTGATGGGTGAGTGGGACAGGGTGTGAGTTAGGACACGGGGCAGTGAGCACAGGAGGTGATGGGTGAGTGGGACTGGGTGTGAGTTCGGACACGGGGTCAGTGAACACAGAGGGTGATGGGTGAGTGGGACTGAGTGTGAGTTAGGACACTGGGTCAGTGAGCACAGGGGGTGATGGGGGAGTGGGACTGGGTGTGAGTTCGGACACGGGGTCAGTGAGCACAGGGAGTGATGGGTGAGTGGGACTGGGTGTGAGTTAGGACACGGGGACAGTGAGCACAGGGGGTGATGGGTGAGTGGGACTGGGTGTGAGTTAGGACATGAGGGCAGTGAGCACAGGGGGTGATGGGTGAGTGGGACTGGGTGTGAGTTCGGACACGGGACAGTGAGCACAGCGGGTGATGGCGTGAGTGGGACTGGGTGTGAGTTCGGACACGGGGAAGTGAGCACAGGGGGTGATGGGTGAGCGGGACTGGGTGTGAGTTAGGACACGGGTCAGTGAGCACAGGGGGTGATGGGTGAGTGGGACTGGGTGTGAGTTAGGACACGGGGTCAGTGAGCACAGGGGGTGATGGGTGAGTGGGACTGGGTGTGAGTTAGGACACGGGGTCAGTGAGCACAGGGGGTGATGGGTGAGTGGGACTGGGTGTGAGTTAGGACACGGGGTCAGTGAGCACAGGGTGATGGGTGAGTGGGACTGGGTGTGAGTTAGGACACGGGGTCAGTGAGCACAAGGGGTGATGGGTGAGTGGGACTGGGTGTGAGTTAGGACACGGGGTCAGTGAGCACAGTGGGTGATGGGTGAGTGGGACTGGGTGTGAGTTAGGACACGGGACACAGGGGGTGATGGGTGAGTGGGACTGGGTGTGAGTTAGGACACGGGGTCAGTGAGCACAGGGGGTGATGGGTGAGTGGGACTGGGTGTGAGTTAGGACACGGGACACAGGGGGTGATGGGTGAGTGGGACTGGGTGTGAGTTAGGACACGGGGCACAGTGGGTGATGGGTGAGTGGGACTGGGTGTGAGTTAGGACACGGGGTCAGTGAGCACAGGGGGTGATGGGTGAGTGGGACTGGGTGTGAGTTAGGACACGGGGCAGTGAGCACAGCGGGTGATGGGTGAGTGGGACTGGGTGCGAGTTAGGACACGGGGCAGTGAGCACAGGTGTGATGGGTGAGTGGGACTGGGTGTGAGTTAGGACACTGGGCAGTGAGCACAGGGGGTGATGGGTGAGCGGGACTGGGTGTGAGTTAGGACACGGGGCAGTGAGCACAGGGGGTGATGGGTGAGTGGGACTGGGTGTGAGTTAGGACACGGGGACAGTGAGCACAGCGGGTGATGGGTGAGTGGGACTGGGTGTGAGTTAGGACACAGGGTCAGTGAGCACAGGGGATGATGGGTGAGTGGGACTTGTTTGAGTTAGGACACGGCGGCAGTGAGCACAGCGGGTGATGGGTGAGTGGGACTGGGTGTGAGTTAGGACACGGGGCAGTGAGCAGTGTGGGTGATGGGTGAGTGGGACTGGGTGTGAGTTAGGACACGGGGCACAGGGGGTGATGGATGAGTGGGACTGGGTGTGAGTTACGACACGGGGACAGTGAGCACAGGGCGTGATGGGTGAGTGGGATTGGGTGTGAGTTAGGCCACGGGGTCCGTGAGCACAGGGGGTGATGGGTGAGTGGGACTGGGTGTGAGTTAGGACACGAGGGCAGTGAGCACAGGAGGTGATGGGTGAGTGGGACTGGGTGTGAGTTACGACACGGGGCAGTGAGCACAGAGGGTGATGGGTGAGCGGGACTGGGTGTGAGTTAGGACACGGGGTCAGTGAGCACAGTGGGTGATGGGTGAGTGGGACTGGGTGTGAGTTAGGACATGGGGACAGTGAGCACAGGGGGTGATGGGTGAGTGGGACTGGGTGTGAGTTAGGACACGGGGCAGTGAGCACAGGGAGTGATGGGTGAGTGGG
The DNA here is from genome assembly GCF_044704955.1 of Pristiophorus japonicus. NCBI lineage: Eukaryota > Metazoa > Chordata > Chondrichthyes > Pristiophoridae > Pristiophorus > Pristiophorus japonicus. Next base: position 845,721 of record NW_027252472.1, read on the forward strand.
ACTGGGTGTGAGTTAGGACACGGGGTCAGTGAGCACAGGGGGTGATGGGTGAGTGGGACTGGGTGTGAGTTAGGACACGGGGTTAGCGAGCACAGGGGGTGATGGGTGAGTGGGACTGGGTGTGAGTTAGGACACGGGGCACAGGGGGTGATGGGTGAGTGGGACTTGGTGTGAGTTAGGACACGGGGACAGTGATCACAGGGCGTGATGGGTGAGTGGGACTGGGTGTGAGTTAGGACACGGGGTCAGTGTGCACAGGGGATGATGGGTGAGTGGGACTGGGTGTGAGTTAGGACACGGGGGCAGTGAGCACAGGGGGTGATGGGTGAGTGGGACTGGGTGTGAGTTAGGACACGGGGCAGTGAGCACAGTGGGTGATGGGTGAGTGGGACTGGGTGTGAGTTAGGACACGGGGTCAGCGAGCACAGGGGGTGATGGGTGAGTGGGACTGGGTGTGAGTTAGGACACGGGGCACAGGGGGTGATGGGTGAGTGGGACTGGATGTGAGTTAGGACACGGGGACAGTGAGCACAGGGCGTGATGGGTGAGTGGGACTGGGTGTGAGTTAGGACACGGGGTCAGTGAGCACAGGGGATGATGGGTGAGTGGGACTGGGTGTGAGTTAGGACACGGGGGCAGTGAGCACAGGGGGTGATGGGTGAGCGGGACTGGGTGTGAGTTAGGACACGGGGCAGTGAGCACAGGGGGTGATGGGTGAGTGGGACTGGGTGTGAGTTAGGACACGGGGCAGTGAGCACAGGGGGTGATGGGTGAGTGGGACTGGGTGTGAGTTAGGACACGGGGCAGTGAGCACAGGGGGTGATGGGTGAGTGGGACTTGGTGTGAGTTAGGACACGGGGCAGTGAGCACAGGGGGTGATGGGTGAGTGGGACTGGGTGTGAGTTAGGACACGGGGCAGTGAGCACAGCGGGTGATGGCTGAGTGGGACTGGGTGTGAGTTAGGACACGGGGTCAGTGAGCACAGGGGGTGATGGGTGAGTGGGACTGGGTGTGAGTTAGGACACGGGGTCAGCGAGCACAGGGGGTGATGGGTGAGTGGGACTGTGTGTGAGTTAGGACACGGGGCACAGGGGGTGATGGGTGAGTGGGACTGGGTGTGAGTTAGGACACGGGGACAGTGAGCACAGGGCGTGATGGGTGAGTGGGACTGGGTGTGAGTTAGGATACGGGGTCAGTGAGCACAGGGGATGATGGGTGAGTGGGACTGGGTGTGAGTTAGGACACGGGGGCAGTGAGCACAGGGGGTGATGGGTGAGTGGGACTGGGTGTGAGTTAGGACACGGGGCAGTGAGCACAGGGGGTGATGGGTGAGTGGGACTGGGTGTGAGTTAGGACACGGGGCAGTGAGCACAGTGAGTGATGGGTGAGTGGGACTGGGTGTGAGTTAGGACACGGGGCAGTGAGCACAGGGGGTGATGGGTGAGTGGGACTGGTTGTGAGTTAGGACACGGGGCAGTGAGCACTGTGGGTGATGGGTGAGTGGGACTGGGTGTGAGTTAGGACACGGGGACAGTGAGCACAGGGGGTGATGGGTGAGTGGGACTGGGTGTGAGTTAGGACACGGGGCAGTGAGCACAGGGAGTGATGGGTGAGTGGGACTGGGTGTGAGTAAGGACACGGGGTCAGTGAGCACAGGGGGTGATGGGTGAGTGGGACTGGGTGTGAGTTAGGACACGGGGTCAGCGAGCACAGGGGGTGATGGGTGAGTGGGACTGGGTGTGAGTTAGGACACGGGGCACTGGGGGTGATGGGTGAGTGGGACTGGGTGTGAGTTAGGAAACGGAGACAGTGAGCACAGGGCGTGATGGGTGAGTGGGACTGAGTGTGAGTTAGGACACGGCGGCAGTGAGCACAGCGGGTGATGGGTGAGTGGGACTGGGTGTGAGTTAGGACACGGGGCAGTGAGCACAGGGGGTGATGGGTGAGTGGGACTGGGTGTGAGTTAGGAAATGGTGGAGTGAGCACAGTGGGTGATGGGTGAGTAGGACTGGGTGTGAGTTAGGACACGGGGCAGTGAGCACAGTGGGTGATGGGTGAGTGGGACAGGGTGTGAGTTAGGACACGGGGCAGTGAGCACAGGAGGTGATGGGTGAGTGGGACTGGGTGTGAGTTCGGACACGGGGTCAGTGAACACAGAGGGTGATGGGTGAGTGGGACTGAGTGTGAGTTAGGACACGGGGCAGTGAGCACAGGAGGTGATGGGTGAGTGGGACTGGGTGTGAGTTCGGACACGGGGTCAGTGAGCACAGGGAGTGATGGGTGAGTGGGACTGGGTGTGAGTTAGGACACGGGGACAGTGAGCACAGGGGGTGATGGGTGAGTGGGACTGGGTGTGAGTTAGGACATGAGGGCAGTGAGCACAGGGGGTGATGGGTGAGTGGGACTGGGTGTGAGTTCGGACACGGGACAGTGAGCACAGCGGGTGATGGCGTGAGTGGGACTGGGTGTGAGTTCGGACACGGGGAAGTGAGCACAGGGGGTGATGGGTGAGCGGGACTGGGTGTGAGTTAGGACACGGGTCAGTGAGCACAGGGGGTGATGGGTGAGTGGGACTGGGTGTGAGTTAGGACACGGGGTCAGTGAGCACAGGGGGTGATGGGTGAGTGGGACTGGGTGTGAGTTAGGACACGGGGTCAGTGAGCACAGGGGGTGATGGGTGAGTGGGACTGGGTGTGAGTTAGGACACGGGGTCAGTGAGCACAGGGTGATGGGTGAGTGGGACTGGGTGTGAGTTAGGACACGGGGTCAGTGAGCACAAGGGGTGATGGGTGAGTGGGACTGGGTGTGAGTTAGGACACGGGGTCAGTGAGCACAGTGGGTGATGGGTGAGTGGGACTGGGTGTGAATTAGGACACGGGACACAGGGGGTGATGGGTGAGTGGGACTGGGTGTGAGTTAGGACACGGGGTCAGTGAGCACAGGGGGTGATGGGTGAGTGGGACTGGGTGTGAGTTAGGACACGGGACACAGGGGGTGATGGGTGAGTGGGACTGGGTGTGAGTTAGGACACGGGGCACAGTGGGTGATGGGTGAGTGGGACTGGGTGTGAGTTAGGACACGGGGTCAGTGAGCACAGGGGGTGATGGGTGAGTGGGACTGGGTGTGAGTTAGGACACGGGGCAGTGAGCACAGCGGGTGATGGGTGAGTGGGACTGGGTGCGAGTTAGGACACGGGGCAGTGAGCACAGGTGTGATGGGTGAGTGGGACTGGGTGTGAGTTAGGACACTGGGCAGTGAGCACAGGGGGTGATGGGTGAGCGGGACTGGGTGTGAGTTAGGACACGGGGCAGTGAGCACAGGGGGTGATGGGTGAGTGGGACTGGGTGTGAGTTAGGACACGGGGACAGTGAGCACAGCGGGTGATGGGTGAGTGGGACTGGGTGTGAGTTAGGACACAGGGTCAGTGAGCACAGGGGATGATGGGTGAGTGGGACTTGTTTGAGTTAGGACACGGCGGCAGTGAGCACAGCGGGTGATGGGTGAGTGGGACTGGGTGTGAGTTAGGACACGGGGCAGTGAGCAGTGTGGGTGATGGGTGAGTGGGACTGGGTGTGAGTTAGGACACGGGGCACAGGGGGTGATGGATGAGTGGGACTGGGTGTGAGTTACGACACGGGGACAGTGAGCACAGGGCGTGATGGGTGAGTGGGATTGGGTGTGAGTTAGGCCACGGGGTCCGTGAGCACAGGGGGTGATGGGTGAGTGGGACTGGGTGTGAGTTAGGACACGAGGGCAGTGAGCACAGGAGGTGATGGGTGAGTGGGACTGGGTGTGAGTTACGACACGGGGCAGTGAGCACAGAGGGTGATGGGTGAGCGGGACTGGGTGTGAGTTAGGACACGGGGTCAGTGAGCACAGTGGGTGATGGGTGAGTGGGACTGGGTGTGAGTTAGGACATGGGGACAGTGAGCACAGGGGGTGATGGGTGAGTGGGACTGGGTGTGAGTTAGGACACGGGGCAGTGAGCACAGGGAGTGATGGGTGAGTGGGACTGGGTGTGAGTTAGGACACGGGGTCAGTGAGCACAGGGGGTGATGGGTGAGTGGGACTGGGTGTGAGTTAGGACACGGGGTTAGCGAGCACAGGGGGTGATGGGTGAGTGGGACTGGGTGTGAGTTAGGACACGGGGCACAGGGGGTGATGGGTGAGTGGGACTTGGTGTGAGTTAGGACACGGGGACAGTGATCACAGGGCGTGATGGGTGAGTGGGACTGGGTGTGAGTTAGGACACGGGGTCAGTGTGCACAGGGGATGATGGGTGAGTGGGAGTGGGTGTGAGTTAGGACACGGGGGCAGTGAGCACAGGGGGTGATGGGTGAGTGGGACTGGGTGTGAGTTAGGACACGGGGCAGTGAGCACAGTGGGTGATGGGTGAGTGGGACTGGGTGTGAGTTAGGACACGGGGTCAGCGAGCACAGGGGGTGATGGGTGAGTGGGACTGGGTGTGAGTTAGGACACGGGGCACAGGGGGTGATGGGTGAGTGGGACTGGATGTGAGTTAGGACACGGGGACAGTGAGCACAGGGCGTGATGGGTGAGTGGGACTGGGTGTGAGTTAGGACACGGGGTCAGTGAGCACAGGGGATGATGGGTGAGTGGGACTGGGTGTGAGTTAGGACACGGGGGCAGTGAGCACAGGGGGTGATGGGTGAGCGGGACTGGGTGTGAGTTAGGACACGGGGCAGTGAGCACAGGGGGTGATGGGTGAGTGGGACTGGGTGTGAGTTAGGACACGGGGCAGTGAGCACAGGGGGTGATGGGTGAGTGGGACTGGGTGTGAGTTAGGACACGGGGCAGTGAGCACAGGGGGTGATGGGTGAGTGGGACTTGGTGTGAGTTAGGACACGGGGCAGTGAGCACAGGGGGTGATGGGTGAGTGGGACTGGGTGTGAGTTAGGACACGGGGCAGTGAGCACAGCGGGTGATGGCTGAGTGGGACTGGGTGTGAGTTAGGACACGGGGTCAGTGAGCACAGGGGGTGATGGGTGAGTGGGACTGGGTGTGAGTTAGGACACGGGGTCAGCGAGCACAGGGGGTGATGGGTGAGTGGGACTGTGTGTGAGTTAGGACACGGGGCACAGGGGGTGATGGGTGAGTGGGACTGGGTGTGAGTTAGGACACGGGGACAGTGAGCACAGGGCGTGATGGGTGAGTGGGACTGGGTGTGAGTTAGGATACGGGGTCAGTGAGCACAGGGGATGATGGGTGAGTGGGACTGGGTGTGAGTTAGGACACGGGGGCAGTGAGCACAGGGGGTGATGGGTGAGTGGGACTGGGTGTGAGTTAGGACACGGGGCAGTGAGCACAGGGGGTGATGGGTGAGTGGGACTGGGTGTGAGTTAGGACACGGGGCAGTGAGCACAGTGAGTGATGGGTGAGTGGGACTGGGTGTGAGTTAGGACACGGGGCAGTGAGCACAGGGGGTGATGGGTGAGTGGGACTGGTTGTGAGTTAGGACACGGGGCAGTGAGCACTGTGGGTGATGGGTGAGTGGGACTGGGTGTGAGTTAGGACACGGGGACAGTGAGCACAGGGGGTGATGGGTGAGTGGAACTGGGTGTGAGTTAGGACACGGGGCAGTGAGCACAGGGAGTGATGGGTGAGTGGGACTGGGTGTGAGTAAGGACACGGGGTCAGTGAGCACAGGGGGTGATGGGTGAGTGGGACTGGGTGTGAGTTAGGACACGGGGTCAGCGAGCACAGGGGGTGATGGGTGAGTGGGACTGGGTGTGAGTTAGGACACGGGGCACTGGGGGTGATGGGTGAGTGGGACTGGGTGTGAGTTAGGAAACGGAGACAGTGAGCACAGGGCGTGATGGGTGAGTGGGACTGAGTGTGAGTTAGGACACGGCGGCAGTGAGCACAGCGGGTGATGGGTGAGTGGGACTGGGTGTGAGTTAGGACACGGGGCAGTGAGCACAGGGGGTGATGGGTGAGTGGGACTGGGTGTGAGTTAGGAAATGGTGGAGTGAGCACAGTGGGTGATGGGTGAGTAGGACTGGGTGTGAGTTAGGACACGGGGCAGTGAGCACAGTGGGTGATGGGTGAGTGGGACAGGGTGTGAGTTAGGACACGGGGCAGTGAGCACAGGAGGTGATGGGTGAGTGGGACTGGGTGTGAGTTCGGACACGGGGTCAGTGAACACAGAGGGTGATGGGTGAGTGGGACTGAGTGTGAGTTAGGACACTGGGTCAGTGAGCACAGGGGGTGATGGGTGAGTGGGACTGGGTGTGAGTTCGGACACGGGGTCAGTGAGCACAGGGAGTGATGGGTGAGTGGGACTGGGTGTGAGTTAGGACACGGGGACAGTGAGCACAGGGGGTGATGGGTGAGTGGGACTGGGTGTGAGTTAGGACATGAGGGCAGTGAGCACAGGGGGTGATGGGTGAGTGGGACTGGGTGTGAGTTCGGACACGGGACAGTGAGCACAGCGGGTGATGGCGTGAGTGGGACTGGGTGTGAGTTCGGACACGGGGAAGTGAGCACAGGGGGTGATGGGTGAGCGGGACTGGGTGTGAGTTAGGACACGCGTCAGTGAGCACAGGGGGTGATGGGTGAGTGGGACTGGGTGTGAGTTAGGACACGGGGTCAGTGAGCACAGGGGGTGATGGGTGAGTGGGACTGGGTGTGAGTTAGGACACGGGGTCAGTGAGCACAGGGGGTGATGGGTGAGTGGGACTGGGTGTGAGTTAGGACACGGGGTCAGTGAGCACAGGGTGATGGGTGAGTGGGACTGGGTGTGAGTTAGGACACGGGGTCAGTGAGCACAAGGGGTGATGGGTGAGTGGGACTGGGTGTGAGTTAGGACACGGGGTCAGTGAGCACAGTGGGTGATGGGTGAGTGGGACTGGGTGTGAGTTAGGACACGGGACACAGGGGGTGATGGGTGAGTGGGACTGGGTGTGAGTTAGGACACGGGGTCAGTGAGCACAGGGGGTGATGGGTGAGTGGGACTGGGTGTGAGTTAGGACACGGGACACAGGGGGTGATGGGTGAGTGGGACTGGGTGTGAGTTAGGACACGGGGCACAGTGGGTGATGGGTGAGTGGGACTGGGTGTGAGTTAGGACACGGGGTCAGTGAGCACAGGGGGTGATGGGTGAGTGGGACTGGGTGTGAGTAAGGACACGGGGCAGTGAGCACAGGGGGTGATGGGTGAGTGGGACTGGGTGTGAGTTAGGACACGGGGCAGTGAGCACAGGGGGTGATGGGTGAGTGGGACTGGGTGTGAGTTAGGACACGGGGCACAGGTGGTGATGGGTAAGTGGGACTGGGTGTGAGTTAGGACACGGGGTCAGTGAGCACAGGGGGTGATGGGTGAGTGGGACTGGGTGTGAGTTAGGACACGGGGCAGTGAGCACAGGGGGTGATGGGTGAGTGGGACTGGGTGTGAGTTAGGACACGGGGTCAGTGAGCACAGGGTGTGATGGGTGAGTGGGACTGGGTGTGAGTTAGGATACGGGGTCAGTGAGCACAGGGGGTGATGGGTGAGTGGGACTGGGTGTGAGTTAGGACACGAGGAACAGGGGGTGATGGGTGAGTGGGACTGGGTGTGAGTTAGGACACGGGGTCAGTGAGCACAGGGGGTGATGGGTGAGTGGGACTGGGTGTGAGTTAGGACACGGGGCACAGGGGGTGATGGGTGAGTGGGACTGGGTGTGAGTTAGGACACGGGGCACAGCGGGTGATGGGTGAGTGGGATTGGGTGTGAGTTAGGACACGGGGCAGTGAGCACAGGGGGTGATGGGTGAGTGGGACTGGGTGTGAGTTAGGACACGGGGTCAATGAGCACAGGAGGTGATGGGTGAGTGGGACTGGGTGTGAGTTAGGACACGGGGTCAGTGAGCACAGGGGGTGATGGGTGAGTGGGACTGGGTGTGAGTTAGGACACGGGGCAGTGAGCACAGGGAGTGATGGGTGAGTGGGACTGGGTGTGAGTAAGGACACGGGGTCAGTGAGCACAGGGGGTGATGGGTGAGTGGGACTGGGTGTGAGTTAGGACACGGGGTCAGCGAGCACAGGGGGTGATGGGTGAGTGGGACTGGGTGTGAGTTAGGACACGGGGTCAGTGAGCACAGGGGGTGATGGGTGAGTGGGACTGGGTGTGAGTTAGGACACGGGGCAGTGAGCACAGGGGGTGATGGGTGAGTGGGACTGGGTGTGAGTTCGGACACGGGGTCAGTGAGCACAGGGGGTGATGGGTGAGTTGGACTGGGTGTGAGTTAGGACACGGGGTCAGTGAGCACAGGGGGTGATGGGTGAGTGGGACTGGGTGTGAGTTAGGACACGGGGCAGTGAGCACAGGTGTGATGGGTGAGTGGGACTGGGTGTGAGTTAGGACACTGGGCAGTGAGCACAGGGGGTGATGGGTGAGCGGGACTGGGTGTGAGTTAGGACACGGGGCAGTGAGCACAGGGGGTGATGGGTGAGTGGGACTGGGTGTGAGTTAGGACACGGGGACAGTGAGCACAGCGGGTGATGGGTGAGTGGGACTGGGTGTGAGTTAGGACACAGGGTCAGTGAGCACAGGGGATGATGGGTGAGTGGGACTTGTTTGAGTTAGGACACGGCGGCAGTGAGCACAGCGGGTGATGGGTGAGTGGGACTGGGTGTGAGTTAGGACACGGGGCAGTGAGCAGTGTGGGTGATGGGTGAGTGGGACTGGGTGTGAGTTAGGACACGGGGCACAGGGGGTGATGGATGAGTGGGACTGGGTGTGAGTTACGACACGGGGACAGTGAGCACAGGGCGTGATGGGTGAGTGGGATTGGGTGTGAGTTAGGCCACGGGGTCCGTGAGCACAGGGGGTGATGGGTGAGTGGGACTGGGTGTGAGTTAGGACACGAGGGCAGTGAGCACAGGAGGTGATGGGTGAGTGGGACTGGGTGTGAGTTACGACACGGGGCAGTGAGCACAGAGGGTGATGGGTGAGCGGGACTGGGTGTGAGTTAGGACACGGGGTCAGTGAGCACAGTGGGTGATGGGTGAGTGGGACTGGGTGTGAGTTAGGACATGGGGACAGTGAGCACAGGGGGTGATGGGTGAGTGGGACTGGGTGTGAGTTAGGACACGGGGCAGTGAGCACAGGGAGTGATGGGTGAGTGGGACTGGGTGTGAGTTAGGACACGGGGTCAGTGAGCACAGGGGGTGATGGGTGAGTGGGACTGGGTGTGAGTTAGGACACGGGGTTAGCGAGCACAGGGGGTGATGGGTGAGTGGGACTGGGTGTGAGTTAGGACACGGGGCACAGGGGGTGATGGGTGAGTGGGACTTGGTGTGAGTTAGGACACGGGGACAGTGATCACAGGGCGTGATGGGTGAGTGGGACTGGGTGTGAGTTAGGACACGGGGTCAGTGTGCACAGGGGATGATGGGTGAGTGGGACTGGGTGTGAGTTAGGACACGGGGGCAGTGAGCACAGGGGGTGATGGGTGAGTGGGACTGGGTGTGAGTTAGGACACGGGGCAGTGAGCACAGTGGGTGATGGGTGAGTGGGACTGGGTGTGAGTTAGGACACGGGGTCAGCGAGCACAGGGGGTGATGGGTGAGTGGGACTGGGTGTGAGTTAGGACACGGGGCACAGGGGGTGATGGGTGAGTGGGACTGGATGTGAGTTAGGACACGGGGACAGTGAGCACAGGGCGTGATGGGTGAGTGGGACTGGGTGTGAGTTAGGACACGGGGTCAGTGAGCACAGGGGATGATGGGTGAGTGGGACTGGGTGTGAGTTAGGACACGGGGGCAGTGAGCACAGGGGGTGATGGGTGAGCGGGACTGGGTGTGAGTTAGGACACGGGGCAGTGAGCACAGGGGGTGATGGGTGAGTGGGACTGGGTGTGAGTTAGGACACGGGGCAGTGAGCACAGGGGGTGATGGGTGAGTGGGACTGGGTGTGAGTTAGGACACGGGGCAGTGAGCACAGGGGGTGATGGGTGAGTGGGACTTGGTGTGAGTTAGGACACGGGGCAGTGAGCACAGGGGGTGATGGGTGAGTGGGACTGGGTGTGAGTTAGGACACGGGGCAGTGAGCACAGCGGGTGATGGCTGAGTGGGACTGGGTGTGAGTTAGGACACGGGGTCAGTGAGCACAGGGGGTGATGGGTGAGTGGGACTGGGTGTGAGTTAGGACACGGGGTCAGCGAGCACAGGGGGTGATGGGTGAGTGGGACTGTGTGTGAGTTAGGACACGGGGCACAGGGGGTGATGGGTGAGTGGGACTGGGTGTGAGTTAGGACACGGGGACAGTGAGCACAGGGCGTGATGGGTGAGTGGGACTGGGTGTGAGTTAGGATACGGGGTCAGTGAGCACAGGGGATGATGGGTGAGTGGGACTGGGTGTGAGTTAGGACACGGGGGCAGTGAGCACAGGGGGTGATGGGTGAGTGGGACTGGGTGTGAGTTAGGACACGGGGCAGTGAGCACAGGGGGTGATGGGTGAGTGGGACTGGGTGTGAGTTAGGACACGGGGCAGTGAGCACAGTGAGTGATGGGTGAGTGGGACTGGGTGTGAGTTAGGACACGGGGCAGTGAGCACAGGGGGTGATGGGTGAGTGGGACTGGTTGTGAGTTAGGACACGGGGCAGTGAGCACTGTGGGTGATGGGTGAGTGGGACTGGGTGTGAGTTAGGACACGGGGACAGTGAGCACAGGGGGTGATGGGTGAGTGGAACTGGGTGTGAGTTAGGACACGGGGCAGTGAGCACAGGGAGTGATGGGTGAGTGGGACTGGGTGTGAGTAAGGACACGGGGTCAGTGAGCACAGGGGGTGATGGGTGAGTGGGACTGGGTGTGAGTTAGGACACGGGGTCAGCGAGCACAGGGGGTGATGGGTGAGTGGGACTGGGTGTGAGTTAGGACACGGGGCACTGGGGGTGATGGGTGAGTGGGACTGGGTGTGAGTTAGGAAACGGAGACAGTGAGCACAGGGCGTGATGGGTGAGTGGGACTGAGTGTGAGTTAGGACACGGCGGCAGTGAGCACAGCGGGTGATGGGTGAGTGGGACTGGGTGTGAGTTAGGACACGGGGCAGTGAGCACAGGGGGTGATGGGTGAGTGGGACTGGGTGTGAGTTAGGAAATGGTGGAGTGAGCACAGTGGGTGATGGGTGAGTAGGACTGGGTGTGAGTTAGGACACGGGGCAGTGAGCACAGTGGGTGATGGGTGAGTGGGACAGGGTGTGAGTTAGGACACGGGGCAGTGAGCACAGGAGGTGATGGGTGAGTGGGACTGGGTGTGAGTTCGGACACGGGGTCAGTGAACACAGAGGGTGATGGGTGAGTGGGACTGAGTGTGAGTTAGGACACTGGGTCAGTGAGCACAGGGGGTGATGGGTGAGTGGGACTGGGTGTGAGTTCGGACACGGGGTCAGTGAGCACAGGGAGTGATGGGTGAGTGGGACTGGGTGTGAGTTAGGACACGGGGACAGTGAGCACAGGGGGTGATGGGTGAGTGGGACTGGGTGTGAGTTAGGACATGAGGGCAGTGAGCACAGGGGGTGATGGGTGAGTGGGACTGGGTGTGAGTTCGGACACGGGACAGTGAGCACAGCGGGTGATGGCGTGAGTGGGACTGGGTGTGAGTTCGGACACGGGGAAGTGAGCACAGGGGGTGATGGGTGAGCGGGACTGGGTGTGAGTTAGGACACGGGTCAGTGAGCACAGGGGGTGATGGGTGAGTGGGACTGGGTGTGAGTTAGGACACGGGGTCAGTGAGCACAGGGGGTGATGGGTGAGTGGGACTGGGTGTGAGTTAGGACACGGGGTCAGTGAGCACAGGGGGTGATGGGTGAGTGGGACTGGGTGTGAGTTAGGACACGGGGTCAGTGAGCACAGGGTGATGGGTGAGTGGGACTGGGTGTGAGTTAGGACACGGGGTCAGTGAGCACAAGGGGTGATGGGTGAGTGGGACTGGGTGTGAGTTAGGACACGGGGTCAGTGAGCACAGTGGGTGATGGGTGAGTGGGACTGGGTGTGAGTTAGGACACGGGACACAGGGGGTGATGGGTGAGTGGGACTGGGTGTGAGTTAGGACACGGGGTCAGTGAGCACAGGGGGTGATGGGTGAGTGGGACTGGGTGTGAGTTAGGACACGGGACACAGGGGGTGATGGGTGAGTGGGACTGGGTGTGAGTTAGGACACGGGGCACAGTGGGTGATGGGTGAGTGGGACTGGGTGTGAGTTAGGACACGGGGTCAGTGAGCACAGGGGGTGATGGGTGAGTGGGACTGGGTGTGAGTAAGGACACGGGGCAGTGAGCACAGGGGGTGATGGGTGAGTGGGACTGGGTGTGAGTTAGGACACGGGGCAGTGAGCACAGGGGGTGATGGGTGAGTGGGACTGGGTGTGAGTTAGGACACGGGGCACAGGTGGTGATGGGTAAGTGGGACTGGGTGTGAGTTAGGACACGGGGTCAGTGAGCACAGGGGGTGATGGGTGAGTGGGACTGGGTGTGAGTTAGGACACGGGGCAGTGAGCACAGGGGGTGATGGGTGAGTGGGACTGGGTGTGAGTTAGGACACGGGGTCAGTGAGCACAGGGTGTGATGGGTGAGTGGGACTGGGTGTGAGTTAGGATACGGGGTCAGTGAGCACAGGGGGTGATGGGTGAGTGGGACTGGGTGTGAGTTAGGACACGAGGAACAGGGGGTGATGGGTGAGTGGGACTGGGTGTGAGTTAGGACACGGGGTCAGTGAGCACAGGGGGTGATGGGTGAGTGGGACTGGGTGTGAGTTAGGACACGGGGCACAGGGGGTGATGGGTGAGTGGGACTGGGTGTGAGTTAGGACACGGGGCACAGCGGGTGATGGGTGAGTGGGATTGGGTGTGAGTTAGGACACGGGGCAGTGAGCACAGGGGGTGATGGGTGAGTGGGACTGGGTGTGAGTTAGGACACGGGGTCAATGAGCACAGGAGGTGATGGGTGAGTGGGACTGGGTGTGAGTTAGGACACGGGGTCAGTGAGCACAGGGGGTGATGGGTGAGTGGGACTGGGTGTGAGTTAGGACACGGGGCAGTGAGCACAGGGAGTGATGGGTGAGTGGGACTGGGTGTGAGTAAGGACACGGGGTCAGTGAGCACAGGGGGTGATGGGTGAGTGGGACTGGGTGTGAGTTAGGACACGGGGTCAGCGAGCACAGGGGGTGATGGGTGAGTGGGACTGGGTGTGAGTTAGGACACGGGGTCAGTGAGCACAGGGGGTGATGGGTGAGTGGGACTGGGTGTGAGTTAGGACACGGGGCAGTGAGCACAGGGGGTGATGGGTGAGTGGGACTGGGTGTGAGTTCGGACACGGGGTCAGTGAGCACAGGGGGTGATGGGTGAGTTGGACTGGGTGTGAGTTAGGACACGGGGTCAGTGAGCACAGGGGGTGATGGGTGAGTGGGACTGGGTGTGAGTTAGGACACGGGGTCAGTGAGCACAGCGGGTGATGGGTGAGTGGGACTGGGTGTGAGTTAGGATACGGGGCAGTGAGCACAGGGGGTGATGGGTGAGTGGGACTGGGTGTGAGTTAGGACACGGGGCACAGGGGGTGATGGGTGAGTGGGACTGTGTGTGAGTTAGGACACGGGGCACAGCGGGTGATGGGTGAGTGGGACTGGGTGTGAGTTAGGACACGGGGTCAGTGAGCACAGGGGGTGATGGGTGAGTGGGACTGGATGTGAGTTAGGACACGGGGACAGTGAGCACAGGGGGTGATGGGTGAGTGGGATTGGATGTGAGTTAGGACACGGGGTCAGTGAGCACAGGGGGTGATGGGTGAGTGGGACTGGGTGTGAGTTAGGACACGGGGTCTGTGAGCACAGGGGATGATGGGTGAGTGGGACTGGGTGTGAGTTAGGACACGGGGCACAGTGAGCACAGGGGGTGATGGGTGAGTGGGACTGGGTGTGAGTTAGGACACGGGGACAGTGAGCACAGGGGGTGATGGGTGAGTGGGACTGGGTGTGAGTTAGGACACGGGGCACAGTGAGCACAGGGGGTGATGGGTGAGTGGGACTGGGTGTGAGTTAGGACACGGGGACAGTGAGCACAGGGGGTGATGGGTGAGTGGGACTGGGTGTGAGTTAGGACACGGGGCACAGGGGGTGATGGGTGAGTGGGAGTGGGTGTGAGTTAGGACACGGGGTCAGTGAGCACAGTGGGTGATGGGTGAGTGGGACTGGGTGTGAGTTAGGACACGGGGTCAGTGAGCACAGGGGGTGATGGGTGAGTGGGACTGGGTGTGAGTTAGGACACGGGGTCAGTGAGCACAGGGGGTGATGGTTGAGTGGGACTGGGTGTGAGTTAGGACACGGGGCAGTGAGCACAGGGGGTGATGGGTGAGTGGGACTGGGTGTTAGTTAGGACACGGGGCAGTGAGCACAGGGGGTGATGGGTGAGCGGGACTGGGTGTGAGTTAGGACACGGGGTCAGTGAGCACAGGGGGTGATGGGTGAGTGGGACTGGGTGTGAGTTAGGACACGGGGTCAGTGAGCACAGGGGGTGATGGGTGAGTGGGACTGGGTGTGAGTTAGGACACGTGGCAGTGAGCACAGGGGGTGATGGGTGAGTGGGACTGGGTGTGAGTTTGGACACGGGTCACAGGGGGTGATGGGTGAGTGGGACTGGGTGTGAGTTAGGACACGGGGCACAGGGGGTGATGGGTGAGTGGGACTGGGTGTGAGTTAGGACACGGGGCACAGGGGGTGATGGGTGAGAGGGACTGGGTGTGAGTTAGGACACGGGGTCAGTGAGCACAGGGGGTGATGGGTGAGTGGGACTGGGTGTGAGTTAGGACACGGGGTCAGTGAGCACAGTGGGTGATGGGTGAGTGGGACTGGGTGTGAGTTAGGACACGATGTCAGTGAGCACAGGGGGTGATGGGTGAGTGGGACTGGGTGTGAGTTAGGACACTGGGACAGTGAGCACAGTGGGTGATGGGTGAGTGGGACTGGGTGTGAGTTGGGACACGGGGTCAGTGAGCACAGCGGGTGATGGGTGAGTGGGACTGGGTGTGAGTTAGGACACGGGGCACAGGGGGTGATGGGTGAGTGGGACTGGGTGTGAGTTAGGACACGGGGCAGTGAGCACTGGGGGTGATGTGTGAGTGGGACTGGGTGTGAGTTAGGACACGGGACACAGGGGGTGATGGGTGAGTGGGACTGGGTGTGAGTTAGGACACAGGGCTGTGAGCACAGGGGGTGATGGGTGAGTGGGACTGGGTGTGAGTTAGGACACGGGGTCAGTGAGCACAGGGGGTGATGGGTGAGTGGGACTGGGTGTGAGTTAGGACACGGGGCACAGGGGGTGATGGGTGAGTGGGACTGGGTGTGAGTTAGGACACGGGTCAGTGAGCACAGGGGGTGATGGGTGAGTGGGACTCGGTGTGAGTTAGGACACGGGTCAGTGAGCACAGGGAGTGATGGGTGAGTGGGACTCGGTGTGAGTTAGGACACGGGGTCAGTGAGCACAGGGAGTGATGGGTGAGTGGGACTGGGTGTGAGTTAGGACACGGGTCAGTGAGCACAGCGGGTGATGGGTGAGTGGGACTAGGTGTGAGTTAGGACACGGGTCAGTGAGCACAGGGGGTGATGGGTGAGTGGGACTGGGTATGAGTTCGGACATGGGGCAGTGAGCACAGAGGGTGATGGGTGAGTGGGACTGGGTGTGAGTTAGGACACGGGGCACAGGGGGTGATGGGTGAGTGGGACTGGGTGTGAGTTAGGACACGGGGCACAGCGGGTGATGGGTGAGTGGGACGGGGTGTGAGTTAGGACACGGGGTCAGTGAGCACAGGGGGTGATGGGTGAGTGGGACTGGATGTGAGTTAGGACACGGGGCACAGTGAGCACAGGGGATGATGGGTGAGTGGGACTGGGTGTGAGTTAGGAGACGGGGACAGTGAGCACAGGGGGTGATGGGTGAGTGGGACTGGGTGTGAGTTAGGACACGGGGCACAGGGGGTGATGGGTGAGTGGGACTGGGTGTGAGTTAGGACACGGGATCAGTGAGCACAGGGGGTGATGGGTGAGTGGGACTGGGTGTGAGTTAGGACACGGGGCACAGTGAGCACAGGGGGTGATGGGTGAGTGGGACTGGGTGTGAGTTAGGACACGGGGACAGTGAGCACAGGGGGTGATGGGTGAGTGGGACTGGGTGTGAGTTATGACACGGGGCACAGGGGGTGATGGGTGAGTGGGAGTGCGTGTGAGTTAGGACACGGGGTCAGTGAGCACAGTGGGTGATGGGTGAGTGGGACTGGGTGTGAGTTAGGACACGGGGTCAGTGAGCACAGGGGGTGATGGGTGAGTGGGACAGGGTGTGAGTTAGGACACGGGGCAGTGAGCACAGGGGGTGATGGGTGAGTGGGACTGGGTGTTAGGACACGGGGCAGTGAGCACAGGGGGTGATGGGTGAGCGGGACTGGGTGTGAGTTAGGACACGGGGTCAGTGAGCACAGGGGGTGATGGGTGAGTGGGACTGGGTGTGAGTTAGGACACGGGGTCAGTGAGCACAGGGGGTGATGGTTGAGTGGGACTGGGTGTGAGTTAGGACACGGGGCAGTGAGCACAGGGGGTGATGGGTGAGTGGGACTGGGTGTTAGTTAGGACACGGGGCAGTGAGCACAGGGGGTGATGGGTGAGCGGGACTGGGTGTGAGTTAGGACACGGGGTCAGTGAGCACAGGGGGTGATGGGTGAGTGGGACTGGGTGTGAGTTAGGACACGGGGTCAGTGAGCACAGGGGGTGATGGGTGAGTGGGACTGGGTGTGAGTTAGGACACGTGGCAGTGAGCACAGGGGGTGATGGGTGAGTGGGACTGGGTGTGAGTTTGGACACGGGTCACAGGGGGTGATGGGTGAGTGGGACTGGGTGTGAGTTAGGACACGGGGCACAGGGGGTGATGGGTGAGTGGGACTGGGTGTGAGTTAGGACACGGGGCACAGGGGGTGATGGGTGAGAGGGACTGGGTGTGAGTTAGGACACGGGGTCAGTGAGCACAGGGGGTGATGGGTGAGTGGGACTGGGTGTGAGTTAGGACACGGGGTCAGTGAGCACAGTGGGTGATGGGTGAGTGGGACTGGGTGTGAGTTAGGACACGATGTCAGTGAGCACAGGGGGTGATGGGTGAGTGGGACTGGGTGTGAGTTAGGACACTGGGACAGTGAGCACAGTGGGTGATGGGTGAGTGGGACTGGGTGTGAGTTGGGACACGGGGTCAGTGAGCACAGCGGGTGATGGGTGAGTGGGACTGGGTGTGAGTTAGGACACGGGGCACAGGGGGTGATGGGTGAGTGGGACTGGGTGTGAGTTAGGACACGGGGCAGTGAGCACTGGGGGTGATGTGTGAGTGGGACTGGGTGTGAGTTAGGACACGGGACACAGGGGGTGATGGGTGAGTGGGACTGGGTGTGAGTTAGGACACAGGGCTGTGAGCACAGGGGGTGATGGGTGAGTGGGACTGGGTGTGAGTTAGGACACGGGGTCAGTGAGCACAGGGGGTGATGGGTGAGTGGGACTGGGTGTGAGTTAGGACACGGGGTCAGTGAGCACAGGGGGTGATGGGTGAGTGGGACTCGGTGTGAGTTAGGACACGGGTCAGTGAGCACAGGGAGTGATGGGTGAGTGGGACTCGGTGTGAGTTAGGACACGGGGTCAGTGAGCACAGGGAGTGATGGGTGAGTGGGACTGGGTGTGAGTTAGGACACGGGTCAGTGAGCACAGCGGGTGATGGGTGAGTGGGACTAGGTGTGAGTTAGGACACGGGTCAGTGAGCACAGGGGGTGATGGGTGAGTGGGACTGGGTATGAGTTCGGACGTGGGGCAGTGAGCACAGAGGGTGATGGGTGAGTGGGACTGGGTGTGAGTTAGGACACGGGGCACAGGGGGTGATGGGTGAGTGGGACTGGGTGTGAGTTAGGACACGGGGCACAGCGGGTGATGGGTGAGTGGGACGGGGTGTGAGTTAGGACACGGGGTCAGTGAGCACAGGGGGTGATGGGTGAGTGGGACTGGATGTGAGTTAGGACACGGGGCACAGTGAGCACAGGGGATGATGGGTGAGTGGGACTGGGTGTGAGTTAGGAGACGGGGACAGTGAGCACAGGGGGTGATGGGTGAGTGGGACTGGGTGTGAGTTAGGACACGGGGCACAGGGGGTGATGGGTGAGTGGGACTGGGTGTGAGTTAGGACACGGGATCAGTGAGCACAGGGGGTGATGGGTGAGTGGGACTGGGTGTGAGTTAGGACACGGGGCACAGTGAGCACAGGGGGTGATGGGTGAGTGGGACTGGGTGTGAGTTAGGACACGGGGACAGTGAGCACAGGGGGTGATGGGTGAGTGGGACTGGGTGTGAGTTATGACACGGGGCACAGGGGGTGATGGGTGAGTGGGAGTGCGTGTGAGTTAGGACACGGGGTCAGTGAGCACAGTGGGTGATGGGTGAGTGGGACTGGGTGTGAGTTAGGACACGGGGTCAGTGAGCACAGGGGGTGATGGGTGAGTGGGACAGGGTGTGAGTTAGGACACGGGGCAGTGAGCACAGGGGGTGATGGGTGAGTGGGACTGGGTGTTAGGACACGGGGCAGTGAGCACAG
This sequence comes from Pristiophorus japonicus, assembly GCF_044704955.1. NCBI lineage: Eukaryota > Metazoa > Chordata > Chondrichthyes > Pristiophoridae > Pristiophorus > Pristiophorus japonicus. Next base: position 864,317 of record NW_027252472.1, read on the forward strand.
GGGGTGATGGGTGAGCGGGACTGGGTGTGAGTTAGGACACGGGGTCAGTGAGCACAGGGGGTGATGGGTGAGTGGGACTGGGTGTGAGTTGGGACACGTGGCAGTGAGCACAGGGGGTGATGGGTGAGTGGGACTGGGTGTGAGTTTGGACACGTGTCACAGGGTGTGATGGGTGAGTGGGACTGGGTGTGAGTTAGGACACGGGGCACAGCGGGTGATGGGTGAGTGGGACTGGGTGTGAGTTAGGACACGGGGCACAGGGGGTGATGGGTGAGTGGGACTGGGTGTGAGTTAGGACACGGGGTCAGTGAGCACAGTGGGTGATGGGTGAGTGGGACTGGGTGTGAGTTAGGACACGGGGTCAGTGAGCACAGGGGGTGATGGGTGAGTGGGACTGGGTGTGAGTTAGAACACGGGGACAGTGAGCACAGGGGGTGATGGGTGAGTGGGACTGGGTGTGAGTTAGGACACGGGGTCAGTGAGCACAGGGGGTGATGGGTGAGTGGGACTGGATGTGAGTTAGGACACGGGGTCAGTGAGCACAGGGGGTGATGGGTGAGTGGGACTGGGTGTGAGTTAGGACACGGGGCAGTGAGCACAGGGGGTGATGGGTGAGTGGGACTGGGTGTGAGTTAGGACACGGGGCACAGGGGGTGATGGGAGAGTGGGACTGGGTGTGAGTTAGGACACGGGGCACAGCGGGTGATGGGTGAGTGGGACTGGGTGTGAGTTAGGACACGGGGTCAGTGAGCACAGGGGGTGATGGGTGAGTGGGACTGGATGTGAGTTAGGACACGGGGACAGTGAGCACAGGGGGTGATGGGTGAGTGGGATTGGATGTGAGTTAGGACACGGGGTCAGTGAGCACAGGGGGTGATGGGTGAGTGGGACTGGGTGTGAGTTAGGACACGGGGTCAGTGAGCACAGGGGATGATGGGTGAGTGGGACTGGGTGTGAGTTAGGACACGGGGCACAGTGAGCACAGGGCGTGATGGGTGAGTGGGACTGGGTGTGAGTTAGGACACGGGGACAGTGAGCACAGGGGGTGATGGGTGAGTGGGACTGGGTGTGAGTTAGGACACGGGGCACAGGGGGTGATGGGTGAGTGGGACTGGGTGTGAGTTAGGACACGGGGTCAGTGAGCACAGGGGGTGATGGGTGAGTGGGACTGGGTGTTAGTTAGGACACGGGGTCAGTGAGCACAGGGGGTGATGGGTGAGTGGGACTGGGTGTGAGTTAGGACACGTGGCAGTGAGCACAGGGGGTGATGGGTGAGTGGGACTCGGTGTGAGTTTGGACACGGGTCACAGGGGGTGATGGGTGAGTGGGAATGGGTGTGAGTTAGGACACAGGGCACAGGGGGTGATGGGTGAGTGGGACTGGGTGTGAGTTAGGACACGGGGCACAGGGGGTGATGGGTGAGTGGGACTGGGTGTGAGTTAGGACACGGGGTCAGTGAGCACAGTGGGTGATGGGTGAGTGGGACTGGGTGTGAGTTAGGACATGGGGCACAGGGGGTGATGGGTGAGTGGGACTGGGTGTGAGTTAGGACATGGGTCAGTGAGCACAGGGGGTGATGGGTGAGTGGGACTGGGTGTGAGTTAGGACACTGGGACAGTGAGCACAGGGGGTGATGGGTGAGTGGGACTGGGTGTGAGTTAGGACACGGGGACAGTGAGCACAGAGGGTGATGGGTGAGTGGGACTGGGTGTGAGTTAGGACACGGGGTCAGTGAGCACAGGGGGTGATGGGTGAGCGAGACTGGGTGTGAGTTAGGACACGGGGCACAGGGGTGATGGGTGAGTGGGACTGGGTGTGAGTTAGAACACGGGGCAGTGAGCACAGGGGGTGATGGGTGAGTGGGACTGGGTGTGAGTTAGGACACGGGGCAGTGAGCACAGGGGGTGATGGGTGAGTGGGACTGGGTGTGATTTAGGACACGGGGTCAGTGAGCACAGGGTGATGGGTGAGTGGGACTGGGTGTGAGTTAGGACACGGGGACAGTGAGCACAGGGGGTGATGGGTGAGTGGGACTGGGTGTGAGTTAGGACACGGGGTCAGTGAGCACAGGGGGTGATGGGTGAGTGGGACTGGGTGTGATTTAGGACACGGGGTCAGTGAGCACAGGGTGATGGGTGAGTGGGACTGGGTGTGAGTTAGGACACGGGGACAGTGAGCACAGGGGGTGATGGGTGAGTGGGACTGGGTGTGAGTTAGGACACGGGGCAGTGAGCACAGGGGGTGATGGGTGAGTGGGACTGGGTGTGAGTTAGGACACGGGGGCAGTGAGCACAGGGGGTGATGGGTGAGTGGGACTGGGTGTGAGTTAGGACACGGGGTCAGTGAGCACAAGGTGATGGGTGAGTGGGACTGGGTGTGAGTTAGGACACGGGGCACAGAGGGTGATGGGTGAGTGGGACTGGGTGTGAGTTAGGACACGGGGTCAGTGAGCACAGGGGGTGATGGGTGAGTGGGACTGGGTGCGAGTTAGGACACGGGGCACAGGGGGTGATGGGAGAGTGGGACTGGGTGTGAGTTAGGACACGGGGCACAGCGGGTGATGGGTGAGTGGGACTGGGTGTGAGTTAGGACACGGGGTCAGTGAGCACAGGGGGTGATGGGTGAGTGGGACTGGATGTGAGTTAGGACACGGGGACAGTGAGCACAGGGGGTGATGGGTGAGTGGGATTGGATGTGAGTTAGGACACGGGGTCAGTGAGCACAGGGGGTGATGGGTGAGTGGGACTGGGTGTGAGTTAGGACACGGGGTCAGTGAGCACAGGGGATGATGGGTGAGTGGGACTGGGTGTGAGTTAGGACACGGGGCACAGTGAGCACAGGGCGTGATGGGTGAGTGGGACTGGGTGTGAGTTAGGACACGGGGACAGTGAGCACAGGGGGTGATGGGTGAGTGGGACTGGGTGTGAGTTAGGACACGGGGCACAGGGGGTGATGGGTGAGTGGGACTGGGTGTGAGTTAGGACACGGGGTCAGTGAGCACAGGGGGTGATGGGTGAGTGGGACTGGGTGTTAGTTAGGACACGGGGTCAGTGAGCACAGGGGGTGATGGGTGAGTGGGACTGGGTGTGAGTTAGGACACGTGGCAGTGAGCACAGGGGGTGATGGGTGAGTGGGACTCGGTGTGAGTTTGGACACGGGTCACAGGGGGTGATGGGTGAGTGGGAATGGGTGTGAGTTAGGACACAGGGCACAGGGGGTGATGGGTGAGTGGGACTGGGTGTGAGTTAGGACACGGGGCACAGGGGGTGATGGGTGAGTGGGACTGGGTGTGAGTTAGGACACGGGGTCAGTGAGCACAGTGGGTGATGGGTGAGTGGGACTGGGTGTGAGTTAGGACATGGGGCACAGGGGGTGATGGGTGAGTGGGACTGGGTGTGAGTTAGGACATGGGTCAGTGAGCACAGGGGGTGATGGGTGAGTGGGACTGGGTGTGAGTTAGGACACTGGGACAGTGAGCACAGGGGGTGATGGGTGAGTGGGACTGGGTGTGAGTTAGGACACGGGGACAGTGAGCACAGAGGGTGATGGGTGAGTGGGACTGGGTGTGAGTTAGGACACGGGGTCAGTGAGCACAGGGGGTGATGGGTGAGTGGGACTGGGTGTGAGTTAGGACACGGGGTCAGTGAGCACAGGGGGTGATGGGTGAGTGGGACTGGGTGTTAGTTAGGACACGGGGTCAGTGAGCACAGGGGGTGATGGGTGAGTGGGACTGGGTGTGAGTTAGGACACGTGGCAGTGAGCACAGGGGGTGATGGGTGAGTGGGACTCGGTGTGAGTTTGGACACGGGTCACAGGGGGTGATGGGTGAGTGGGAATGGGTGTGAGTTAGGACACAGGGCACAGGGGGTGATGGGTGAGTGGGACTGGGTGTGAGTTAGGACACGGGGCACAGGGGGTGATGGGTGAGTGGGACTGGGTGTGAGTTAGGACACGGGGTCAGTGAGCACAGTGGGTGATGGGTGAGTGGGACTGGGTGTGAGTTAGGACATGGGGCACAGGGGGTGATGGGTGAGTGGGACTGGGTGTGAGTTAGGACATGGGTCAGTGAGCACAGGGGGTGATGGGTGAGTGGGACTGGGTGTGAGTTAGGACACTGGGACAGTGAGCACAGGGGGTGATGGGTGAGTGGGACTGGGTGTGAGTTAGGACACGGGGACAGTGAGCACAGAGGGTGATGGGTGAGTGGGACTGGGTGTGAGTTAGGACACGGGGTCAGTGAGCACAGGGGGTGATGGGTGAGCGAGACTGGGTGTGAGTTAGGACACGGGGCACAGGGGTGATGGGTGAGTGGGACTGGGTGTGAGTTAGAACACGGGGCAGTGAGCACAGGGGGTGATGGGTGAGTGGGACTGGGTGTGAGTTAGGACACGGGGCAGTGAGCACAGGGGGTGATGGGTGAGTGGGACTGGGTGTGATTTAGGACACGGGGTCAGTGAGCACAGGGTGATGGGTGAGTGGGACTGGGTGTGAGTTAGGACACGGGGACAGTGAGCACAGGGGGTGATGGGTGAGTGGGACTGGGTGTGAGTTAGGACACGGGGTCAGTGAGCACAGGGGGTGATGGGTGAGTGGGACTGGGTGTGATTTAGGACACGGGGTCAGTGAGCACAGGGTGATGGGTGAGTGGGACTGGGTGTGAGTTAGGACACGGGGACAGTGAGCACAGGGGGTGATGGGTGAGTGGGACTGGGTGTGAGTTAGGACACGGGGCAGTGAGCACAGGGGGTGATGGGTGAGTGGGACTGGGTGTGAGTTAGGACACGGGGGCAGTGAGCACAGGGGGTGATGGGTGAGTGGGACTGGGTGTGAGTTAGGACACGGGGTCAGTGAGCACAAGGTGATGGGTGAGTGGGACTGGGTGTGAGTTAGGACACGGGGCACAGAGGGTGATGGGTGAGTGGGACTGGGTGTGAGTTAGGACACGGGGTCAGTGAGCACAGGGGGTGATGGGTGAGTGGGACTGGGTGCGAGTTAGGACACGGGGACAGCCGAGTTTTGGATCACCTCTAGTTTACGTCGGGTAGAACGTGGGAGGCCGGCCAGGAGTGCGTTGGAACGGTGAAGTCTGGAGGGGAGAGAGGCACGGGTGAGGGCTTCAGCAGCGGATGAGCTGAGGCAGTGGGCGGAGACGGGTGATGTTGCGGAGGGGCTTTTGGTGATGGGGCGGCAACCGGGTGGGAAGCTCATTTCAGGGTCAAATCCGACTCCAAGGTTGCAAACGGTGTGGTTCAGCCTCAGACAGGAGCTGGGGAGAGGGAGGGAGTCGGAGGCTCGGGCAACGCAGTTTGCGACGGTGACCCAAGGCAATGGCTTCGGCCTTGCCGACATTTAGTCGGGGTACGTTTCTGCTCTTCTGGAATGCATGTGGGACACGCAGCATGGCCACAGACTCTGGTCACTGTTGTAATTACGACTCAGCGAGCTGGCGGGTTAACTGCGGTCACCCGCTTGTGTGTTGGTAGGACGAGGGAGGCCGCAGGGACGAGAGGGCGGGCAGTGAGGGGCAGAGCGGGCCCACCGACGGAGAGGACCCCCAAGCCCCCAAACCACGGTCGCAGGGGTCGCTCAGCCCCCCTCCCGGCGAAGGGGGTAGTGGCAAACGGAAGAGGATGAAGGACGAGAGGGAGGCTCCGCCCGCCAAGAGGCATTCCAGCCCCTACTACATGCCGGGCCACGGGCAAATCAAACAGGTACCTGTGGGAGCGAATGGGAAGGGGTTTGGGTCCATCGGGATTGTGTACGGTGGGAGTGAATGGGAAAGGGTTTTGGGTCCATAGGGATTGTGTACAGTGGGAGTTAATGGGAAGGGGTTTGGGTCCATAGGGATTGTGTACAGTGGGAGTTAATGGGAAGGGGTTTGGGTCCATAGGGATTGTGTACAGTGGGAGTTAATGGGAAGGGGTTTGGGTCCATAGGGATTGTGTACAGTGGGAGTTAATGGGAAGGGGTTTGGGTCCATAGGGATTGTGTACAGTGGGAGTTAATGGGAAGGGGTTTGGGTCCATAGGGATTGTGTACAGTGGGAGTTAATGGGAAGGGGTTTGGGTCCATAGGGATTGTGTACAGTGGGAGTTAATGGGAAGGGGTTTGGGTCCATAGGGATTGTGTACAGTGGGAGTTAATGGGAAGGGGTTTGGGTCCATAGGGATTGTGAACAGTGGGAGTTAATGTGAAAGGGTTTCGGTCCATTCGGATTGAGTACAGTGGGAGTGAATGGGAAGGGGATTGGGTCCATTGGGATTGTGTACAGTGGGAGTGAATGGGAAGGGTTTTGGGTCCATTGGGATTGTGTACAGGGGGAGTGAATGGGAAGGGGATTGGGTCCATTAGGGATTGTGTACGGTGGAAGTGAATCGGAAGGGGTTTGTGTCCATTGGGATTGTGTACGGTGGGAGTGAATGGGAAGGGGTTTGTGTCCATTGGGATTGGGTACGGTGGGAGTGAATGGGAAGGGGTTTGGGTCCATTGGGATTGTGTACAGTGGGAGTGAATGGGAAGGGGTTTGTGTCCATTGGGATTGTGTACGCTGGGAGAGAATGGGAAGGGGTTTGAGTCCATTGGGATTGTGTACGGTGGGAGTGAATGGGAAGGGGTTTGGATCCATTGGGATTGTGTACAGTGGGAGTGAATGGGAAGGGTTTGGGTCCATTGGGATTGTGTACAGTGGGAGTGAATGGGAAAGGGTTTGTGTCCATTGGGATTGTGTACAGTGGGAGTTAAGGGGAAGGGGTTTGGGTCCATTGGGATTGTGTACAGTGGGAGTGAATGGGAAGGGGTTTGTGTCCATTGGGATTGTGTACAATGGGAGTGAATGGGAAGGGGTTTGTGTCCATTGGGATTGTGTACGCTGGGAGTGAATGGGAAGGGATTTGTGTCCATTGGGATTGTGTACGGTGGGAGTGAATGGGAAGGGGTTTGAGTCCATTGGGATTGTGTACGGGGGGGAGTGAATGGGAAGGGGTTTGGGTCCATTGGGATTGTGTACAATGGGAGTGAATGGGAAGGGGTTTGGGTCCATAGGGATTGTGTACCTGTGGTAGTGAATGGGAAGGGGTTTGTGTCCATTGGGATTGTGTACAGTGGGAGTGAATGGGAAGGGGTTTGTGTCCATTGGGATTGTGTACGGTGGGAGTGAATGGGAAGGGATTTGGGTCCATTGGGATTGTGCACAGTGGGAGTGAATGGGAAGGGGTTTGGGTCCATTGGGATTGTGTACGGTGGGATTGAATGGGAAGGGGATTGGGTCCATTGGGATTGTGTATAGTGGGAGTGAATGGGAAGGGGTTTGGGTCCATAGGGATTGTGTACAGTGGGAGTTAATGGGAAGGGTTTTGGGTCCATTGGGATTGTGTACAGTGGGAGTGAATGGGAAGGGGTTTGGGTCCATTGGGATTGTGTCCTGTGGGAGTGAATGGGAAGGGGTTTGTGTCCATTGGGATTGTGTACAGTGGGAGTGAATGGGAAGGGGTTTGTGTCCATTGGGATTGTGTGCGGTGGGAGTGAATGGGAAGGGGATTGGGTCCATTGGGATTGTGTATAGTGGGAGTGAATGGGAAGGGGTTTGGGTCCATAGGGATTGTGTACAGTGGGAGTTAATGGGAAGTGGTTTGTGTCCATTGGGATTGTGTACAGTGGGAGTGAATGGGAAGGGGTTTGTGTCCATTGGGATTGTGTACGGTGGGAGTGAATGGGAAGGGATTTGGGTCCATTGGGATTGTGCACAGTGGGAGTGAATGGGAAGGGGTTTGGGTCCATTGGGATTGTGTACGGTGGGAGTGAATGGAAAGGGGATTGGGTCCATTGGGATTGTGTATAGTGGGAATGAATGGGAAGGGGTTTGGGTCCATAGGGATTGTGTACAGTGGGAGTTAATGGGAAGGGGTTTGAGTCCATTGGGATTGTGTACAGTGGGAGTGAATGGGAAGGGGTTTGGGTCCATTGGGATTGTGTACGGTGGGAGTGAATGGGAAGGGGTTTGGGTCCATTGGGATTGTGTACAGTGGGAGTGAATGGGAAGGGGATTGGGTCCATTGGAATTGTGTATAGTGGGAGTGAATGGGAAGGGGTTTGGGTCCATTGGGATTGTGTACAGTGGGAGTGAATGGGAAGGGGATTGGGTCCATTGGGATTGTGTACGCTGGGAGTGAATGGGAAGGGATTTGGGTCCATTGGGATTGTGTACAGTGGGAGTGAATGGGAAGGGGTTTGGGTCCATTAGGATTGTGTACAGTGGGAGTGAATGGGAAGGGGTTTGAGTCCATTGGGATTGTGTACGAGGGGGAGTGAATGGGAAGGGGATTGGGTCCATTGGGATTGTGTACGCTGGGAGTGAATGGGAAGGGGTTTGGGTCCATTGGGATTGTGTACGCTGGGATTGAATGGGAAGGGGATTGGGTCCATTATGGGAAGGGGTTTGGGTCTATTGGGATTGTGTACGGTGGGAGTGAATGGGAAGGGGATTGGGTCTATTGGGATTGTGTACGCTGGGAGTGAATGGGGAGGGGTTTGGGTCCATTGGGATTGTGTACAGTGGGAGTGAATGGGAAGGGGTTTGAGTCCATTGGGATTGTGTACGGTGGGAGTGAATGGGAAGGGGTTTGGGTCCATTGGGATTGTGTACAGTGGGAGTGAATGGGAAGGGGATTGGGTCCATTGGGATTGTGTACGGTGGGAGTGAATGGGAAGGTGTTTGTGTCCATTGGGATTGTGTACAGTGGGAGTGAATGGGAAGGGGTTTGGGTCCATTGGGATTGTGTACGGTGGGAGTGAATGGGAAGGGGATTGGGTCCATTGGGATTGTGTACGGTGGGAGTGAATGGGAAGGGGATTGGGTCCATTGGGATTGTGTACGCTGGGAGTGAATGGGAAGGGGTTTGGGTCCATTGGGTATTGAGCACAGTTGCTTGTTAAACGCCCTGCGTTCTTCCCCTGTGTGATTCGCCCCGCCTCTCCCAGGAATGCAGTGTTGGAGAGATGTCTCCCCGAGCTGTCACTGAGCCTCTCTCGCAAGTGTGGAACACCAACAGTCCCGAGGAGAAGGTGGGCTACGGCGCTTATCCCAGCCCGACCGTGTACCCGGAGTTTGACTGAGCTCCTTGCTGAATCTCCGGGTCCCAGAAGAGGAGATGTGGGGAGAGAGAGGAGAGTGGAGAGCTTGCTGGTAGAAGATGTAATATTGGACAGTGTCTCTCAATCAGCCCCGGTGCACTCTCTCTGACTCTTCACCCTCCGCTCGAGGGGATCAGCACCGGCTCCTTCAGCTGACGGAAGGACCGAGCGTCTTTCTCAGCTCCCCCCACACCTCCCTCGCCCATGACCAGCCCACATCCGATCCCACCATCTTGAGGAATGCTCTTCATGAAGAAACACCACAACCTATTCCAGCCTGGCAGCACCCATGAAATAAAAGATTTGAAACACTGCCTCCAACCCATCGTGATTCTTCTCTCTCTCTTTCGATCAGTCCAATGCTCTCCTGGCTGGGCTGCTGTCTTCCGTGACCTACATCTCGCCCTGCTGTCCGTTACCACAACTCACACAGACCAGGACTGTGCACGGTGCTCCCAGTGTGGTCTAACCCAGGTATATGGAGACCAGGACTGTGCACGGTGCTCCCAGTGTGGTCTAACCCAGGTATATGGAGACCAGAACTGTGCACGGTACTCCAAGTGTGGTCTAACCCAGGTAGATGGAGACCAGAACTGTGCACGGTGCTCCCAGTGTGGTCTAACCCAGGTATATGGAGACCAGAACTGTGCACGGTGCTCCCAGTGTGGTCTAACCCAGGTATATGGAGACCAGAACTGTGCACGGTGCTCCCAGTGTGGTCTAACCCAGGTATATGGAGACCAGAACTGTGCACGGTGCTCCCAGTGTGGTCTAACCCAGGTAGATGGAGACCAGAACTGTGCACGGTGCTCCCAGTGTGGTCTAACCCAGGTATATGGAGACCAGAACTGTGCACGGTGCTCCCAGTGTGGTCTAACCCAGGTATATGGAGACCAGGACTGTGCACGGTGCTCCCAGTGTGGTCTAACCCAGGTATATGGAGACCAGGACTGTGCACGGTGCTCCCAGTGTGGTCTAACCCAGGTATATGGAGACCAGGACTGTGCACAGTGCTCCCAGTGTGGTCTAACCCAGGTATATGGAGACCAGGACTGTGCACGGTGCTCCCAGTGTGGTCTAACCCAGGTATATGGAGACCAGAACTGTGCACGGTGCTCCCAGTGTGGTCTAACCCAGGTATATGGAGACCAGAACTGTGCACGGTGCTCCCAGTGTGGTCTAACCCAGGTATATGGAGACCAGGACTGTGCACGGTGCTCCAAGTATGGTCTAACCCAGGTATATGGAGACCAGAACTGTGCACGGTGCTCCAAGTGTGGTCTAACCCAGGTATATGGAGACCAGGACTGTGCACGGTGCTCCAAGTGTGGTCTAACCCAGGTATATGAAGACCAGGACTGTGCACGGTGCTCCCAGTGTGGTCTAACCCAGGTATAAGGAGACCAGAACTGTGCACAGTGGTCCAAGTGTGGTCTAACCCAGGGATATGGAGACCAGAACTGTGCACGGTGCTCCCACTGTGGTCTTGTCTGGTCATTATCACAAAAGGTTAGTATGCAGGTACAGCAAGTGATCAGGAAGACCAATGGTATCTTGGCCTTTATTGCAAAGGGGATGGAGTATAAAAGCAGGGAAGTCTTGCTCCAGTTACACAGGGTATTGGTGAGGCCACACCTGGAGTACTGCGTGCACAGTTTTGCTCTCGTATTTACGAAAGGACACACTTTGCTTTGGAGGCAGTTCAGAGAAGGTTCACTCGGTTGATTCCGGAGATGAGGGGGTTGACTTATGAGGAAAGGTTGAGGAGGTTGGGCCTCTACTCATTGGAATTCAGAAGAATGAGAGGTGTTCTTATCGAAAGGTATCAGATTATGAGGGGGGCTCGACAAGGTGGATGCAGAGAGGATGTTTCCACTGATGGGGGAGACTAGAACTAGGGGGCATGGTCTTAGAATAAGGGGCCGCCCATTTAAAACTGAGATGAGGAGGAATTTCTTCTCTCAGAGGGTTGTAAACCTGTGGAACTCGCTGCCTCAGAGAGCTGTGGAAGCCGGGACATTGAATATATTTAAGACAGAGATAGACAGTTTCTTAACCGATAAGGGGGCGGGCAGGGAAGTGGAGCTGGGTCCATGATCGGATCAGGCCACGATGGTATTAAATGGCGGAGCAGGTTCGAGGGGCCGAATGGCCCACTCCTGCTCCTATTTCTGATGTTCTTATCACATGCTGTTTGTGGGAGCTTGCTGTGCACAAATTAGCTGTCGCGTTTCCTACATTTACAACAGTGACCACACTCGAGAATGATTTCATTGGCCGTGTGAAGCGCTTTGAGACGTCCGGTGGTTGTGAAAGGCGCTATATAAATACAAGTCTTTCTTTCGCAGCGAGACTCACTACAAGTACAACATAACTTCTTCACTTTTCAATTCTATTCCTCCAGAATAAACCCCAATGCTTGGTTTGTTTATTCCTGGCTTTATCACCCTCACAGATCCCTGAAGGGAGCAGGCCAGGTGGATAAAGTGGTTAAGAAGGCACAGGGAATACTTGCCTTTATTAGCCGATGCGTCGAATACAAGAGCAGGGAGGTTATGCTCGAAGTGGATACAACACTGGTTAGGCCACAGTTGCAGTACTGCGTGCACAGTTCTGGTCACCACATTACAGGAAAGATGTGATTGCACTTGAGAGGGTACAGAGGAGATTTACCAGGATGTTGCACTGGAGAGGGTACAGAGGAGATTTACCAGGATGTTGCACTGGAGAGGGTACAGAGGAGATTTACCAGGATGTTGCACTGGAGAGGGTACAGAGGGGGATTTACCAGGATGTTGCACTGGAGAGGGTGCAGAGGAGATTTACCAGGATGTTGCACTGGAGAGGGTACAGAGGAGATTTACCAGGATGTTGCACTGGAGAGGGTACAGAGGAGATTTACCAGGATGTTGCACTGGAGGGGGTACAGAGGAGATTTACCAGGATGTTGCACTGGAGAGGGTACAGAGGAGATTTACCAGGATGTTGCACTGGAGAGGGTACAGAGGAGATTTACCAGGATGTTGCACTGGAGAGGGTACAGAGGAGATTTACCAGGATGTTGCACTGGAGAGGGTACAGAGGAGATTTACCAGGATGTTGCACTGGAGAGGGTACAGAGGAGATTTACCAGAATGTTGCACTGGAGACGGGACAGAGGAGAGTTACCAGGATGTTGCACTGGAGAGGGTACAGAGGAGATTTACCAGGATGTTGCACTGGAGAGGGTACAGAGGAGATTTACCAGGATGTTGCACTGGAGAGGGTACAGAGGAGATTTACCATGATGTTGCACTAGAGAGGGTACAGAGGAGATTTACCAGGATGTTGCACTAGAGAGGGTACAGAGGAGATTTACCAGGATGTTGCACTGGAAAGGGTACAGAGGAGATTTACCAGGATGTTGCACTGGAGAGGGTACAGAGGAGATTTACCAGAATGTTGCACTGGAGACGGTACAGAGGAGAGTTACCAGGATGTTGCACTGGAGAGGGTACAGAGGAGATTTACCAGGATGTTGCACTGGAGAGGGTACAGAGGAGATGTACCAGGATGTTGCACTGGAGAGGGTACAGAGGAGATTTACCAGGATGTTGCACTGGAGAGGGTACAGAGGAGATTTACCAGGATGTTGCACTGGAGAGGGTACAGAGGAGATTTACCAGGATGTTGCACTGGAGAGAGTACAGAGGAGATTTACCAGGATGTTGCACTGGAGAGGGTACAGAGAAGATTTACCAGGATGTTACACTAGAGAGGGTGCAGAGGAGATTTACCAGGATGTTGCACTGGAGAGGGTACAGAGGAGATTTACCAGGATGTTGCACTGGAGAGGGTACAGAGGAGATTTACCAGGATGTTGCACTGGAGAGGGTACAGAGGAGATTTACCAGGATGTTGCACTGGAGAGGGTACAGAGGAGATTTACCAGGATGTTGCACTGGAGAGGGTACAGAGGAGATTTACCAGGATGTTGCACTGGAGAGGGTACAGAGGAGATTTACCAGGATGTTGCACTGGAGAGGGTACAGAGGAGATTTACCAGGATGTTGCACTGGAGAGGGTGCAGAGGAGATTTACCAGGATGTTGCACTGGAGAGGGTGCAGAGGAGATTTACCAGGATGTTGCACTCGAGAGGGTACAGAGGAGATTTACCAGGATGTTGCACTGGAGAGGGTACAGAGGAGATTTACCAGGATGTTGCACTGGAGAGGGTACAGAGGAGATTTACCAGGATGTTGCACTGGAGAGGGCACAGAGGAGATTTTCCAGGATGTTGCACTAGAGAGGGTACAGAGGAGATTTACAAGGATGTTGCACTGGAGGGTACAGAGGAGATTTACCAGGATGTTGTACTGGAGAGAGTACAGAGGAGATACCAGGATGTTGCACTAGTGAGGGTACAGAGGAAATTTACCAGGATGTTGCACTGGAGAGGGTACAGAGGAGATTTACCAGAATGTTGCACTGGAGAGGGTACAGAGGAGATTTACCAGGATGTTGCACTAGAGAGGGTACAGAGGAGATTTACCAGGATGTTGCACTAGAGAGGGTATAGAGGAGATTTACCAGGATGTTGCACTGGAGAGGGTACAGAGGAGATTTACCAGGATGTTGCACTGGAGAGGGTACAGAGGAGATTTACCAGGATGTTGCACCGGAGAGGGTACAGAGGAGATTTACCAGGATGTTGCACTGGAGAGGGTACAGAGGAGATTTACCAGGATGTTGCACTGGAGAGGGTACAGAGGAGATTTACCAGGATGTTGCACCGGAGAGGGTACAGAGGAGATTTACCAGGATGTTGCACTGGAGAGGGTACAGAGGAGATTTACCAGGATGTTGCACTAGAGAGGGTACAGAGGAGATTTACCAGGATGTTGCCTGGAATGGAGTATCTTAGTTATGAGGACAGATTGGATAGGCTGGGTTTGTTCTCATTGGAACAGAGGAGGTTGAGAGGAGACCTCATTGAGGTGTACAAAATATTGAGGGGCCTGGACATAGTGGATAGTGAGGGTCTATTTCCATTGGTGAAGGGGGCTATAACGAGGGGGTATAGTTTTACGGTGGTTGTTGGAAGGTTTAGAGGGGATTTGAGGGGGGGTTACTTTACGCAGGGGGTTGTGGGGATCTGGAACTCGCTGCCTGGAAGGGTGGTGGATACATTTAAGAGATGGTTGGATGGTCACTTGAAGTGCAGTAACCTGCAGGGTTACGGACCGAGAGCTGGTAATAGGGATTAGACTGGATGACCCTGTTGTTGGACGGTGCAGATATAACGGTAAGTACTGCGGGGAATCGAATCCGGCCAGGGGGATCTCGGGGACTCGTGTCGATCGCCCGGATGGTTCGGAGAGGAATTTTCCCAGATTTTTCTCTCCCGAAATGGGCCTGGGGTTTTTTACCTGGTTTTTGCCCCTACCAGGAGATCGCGTGGCTCCGTTTGGAGTGGTGTGTAGAATGTTTCAGTGTAAGGGGTGTCGCAGTTGTGTGAGGCGGAATGGTCGGGCTGGGTGCACGTTGCCTTTCCGTCATTGTCCGTAGGTTTATATGTAACCTTCAGGGCTGCTGACCCCAGGGCCGTGCGGCTCTTTGTCGGTCGGCCCGGACACGATGGGCCGCAGTGGCCTCCTTCTGCCCTGTAAATTTCTATGTCTCCAAATCAGATACCCGGGTGTTAGTTACCGGCTGCAATCGAATCGAAACTGCCTGACGGTGGAAGAGGCAGAAACCCTCACCACATTTGGATGTGTACCAGATTAGTATACAAAATTAAAGCACATGGTATTGGGGGTAATGTACTGACGTGGATAGAGAACTGGTTGGCAGACAGGAAGCAGAGAGTCGGGATAAACGGGTCCTTTTCAGAATGGCAGGCAGTGACTAGTGGGGTACCGCAGGGCTCAGTGCTGGGACCCCAGCTATTTACAATATACATTAATGATTTAGACGAAGGAATTGAATGTAATATCTCCAAGTTTGCAGATGACACTAAGCTGGGTGGCGGTGTGAGCTGTGAGGAGGATGCTAAGAGGCTGCAGGGTGACTTGGACAGGTTAGGTGAGTGGGGCAAATGCATGGCAGATGCAGTATAATGTGGATAAATGTGAGGTTATCCACTTTGGGGGCAAAAACAGGAAGGCAGAATACTATCTGAATGGTGACAGATTAGGAAAAGGGGAGGTGCAACGAGACCCGGGTGTCATGGTACATCAGTCATTGAAAGTTGGCCATGCAGGTACAGCAGGTGATGAAGAAGGCAAATGGCATGTTGGCCTTCATAGCGAGAGGATTTGAGTATAGGAGCAGGGAGGTCTTACTGCAGTTGTACAGGGCCTTGGTGAGGCCACACCTGGAATATTGTGTCCGGTTTTGGTCTCCTAATCTGAGGAAGGACATTCTTGCTATTGAGGGAGTGCAGCGAAGGTTCACCAGACTGATTCCCGGGATGGCAGGACTGACATATGAAGAAAGACTGGATCGACTGGGCTTATATTCACTGGAGTTTAGAAGAATGAGAGGGGGATCTGATAGAAACATATAAAATTCTGACGGGACTGGACAGGTTAGATGCAGGAAGAATGTTCCCGATGTTGGGGAAGTCCAGAACCAGGGGCTCACACAGTCTAAGGATAAGGGGTAAGCCATTTAGGACCCAGATGAGGAGAAACTCCTTCACTCAGAGAATTGTGAACCTGTGGAATTCTCTACCGCAGAAAGTTGTTGGGGGCCAGTTCGTTGGATATATTCAAAAGGGAGTTAGATGTGGCCCTTACGGCTAAAGGGATCAGGGGGGTATGGAGAGAAGGCAGGAGTGGGGTACTGAGGGAATGGTCAGCCATGATCATATTGAATGGTGGGGCAGGCTCGAAGGACCCAATGGCCTGCTCCTGCACCTATTTGCGATGTTTCTTTGATCATATTGAATGGTGGGGCAGGCTCGAAGGGCCCAATGGTGGGGCAGGCTCGAAGGGCCCAATGGCCTGCTCCTGCACCTATTGTCTGTGTTCTTGGCTTCCTCAATTCTCCGCCCACCAGCAACCGCCTCACACGTTCGCGACCCAGCTCTTGAACAAAGGCAACGTCTCAACCTCAACGAAGACAACAGTAAATTACGATGGTTTCTCAAGAAGTTCAACATTTATTGGTCAAAGTTCCCGTCACGTCACGTTACACGCTGTGCTAACGATCGACCGCAAGCTCCTTCGACGTCCTCGTCACAATTTCTTCATCCACTCGAGGGAAGGCCCGATGTTGTCACAGGGATGGGCAGGAATATCGGGCATATTCCCGTCGTCTCGCACAGGAACTGCGGCAAAGCACAAGACCAAAATATCACGATCCAAACTGAGTGAGTGAGTGAGAGACAAAATAATGTGCGTTGTAGCAGTGTGTTACACTGAGAGGTGTGGGGTATATCAGTGTGTTACAGTGAGGGGTGTGGGGTATATCAGTGTTACAGTGAGGGGTGTGGGGTATATCAGTGTTACAGTGAGGGGTGTGGGGTATATCAGTGTTACAGTGAGGGATGTGGCGTATATCAGTGTTACAGTGAGGGGTGTGGGGTATATCAGTGTTACAGTGAGGGTGTGGGGTATATCAGTGTTACAGTGAGGGGTGTGGGGTACATCAGTGTTACAGTGAGGGGTGTGGGGTATATCAGTGTTACAGTGAGGGGTGTGGGGTATATCAGTGTTACAGTGAGGGGTGTGGAATATATCAGTGTTACAGTGAGGGGTGTGGGGTATATCAGTGTTACAGTGAGAGGTGTGGGGTATATCAGTGTTACAGTGAGGGGTGTGGGATATCAGTGTTACAGTGAGGGGTGTGGGGTATATCAGTGTTACAGTGAGGGGTGTGGGGTATATCAGTGTTACAGTGAGGGGTGTGGGGTATATCGGTGTTACAGTGAGGGGTGTGGGGTATATCAGTGTTACAGTGAGGGGTGTGGGGTATATCAGTGTTACAGTGAGGGGTGTGGGGTATATCAGTGTTACAGTGAGGGGTGTGGGATATATCAGTGTTACAGTGAGGGGTGTGGGGTATATCAGTGTTACACTGAGAGGTGTGGGGTATATCGGTGTTACAGTGAGGGGTGTGGGGTATATCAGTGTGTTACAGTGAGGGGTGTGGGGTATATCAGTGTTACAGTGAGGGGTGTGGGGTATATCAGTGTTACAGTGAGGGGTGTGGGGTATATCAGTGTTACAGTGAGGGGTGTGGGGTATATCAGTGTTACAGTGAGGGGTGTGGGGTATATCAGTGTTACAGTGAGGGGTGTGGGGTATATCAGTGTTACACTGAGAGGTGTGGAGTATATCGGTGTTACAGTGAGGGGTGTGGGGTATATCAGTGTTACAGTGAGGGGTGTGGGGTATATCAGTGTTACAGTGAGGGGTGTGGGGTATATCAGTGTTACAGTGAGGGGTGTGGGGTATATCAGTGTTACAGTGAGGCGTGTGGGGTATATCAGTGTTACAGTGAGGGGTGTGGGGTATATCAGTGTTACAGTGAGGGGTGTGGGGTATATCAGTGTTACAGTGAGGGATGTGGGGTATATCAGTGTTACAGTGAGGGGTGTGGGGTATATCAGTGTTACAGTGAGGCGTGTGGGGTATATCAGTGTTACAGTGAGGGGTGTGGGGTATATCAGTGTTACAGTGAGGGGTGTGGGGTATATCAGTGTTACAGTGAGGGATGTGGGGTATATCAGTGTTACAGTGAGGGGTGTGGGGTATATCAGTATTACAGTGAGGGATGTGGAGTATATCAGTGTTACAGTGAGGGGTGTGGGGTATATCAGTGTTACACTGAGAGGTGTGGGGTATATCAGTGTTACAGTGAGGGGTGTGGAGTATATCAGTGTTACAGTGAGGGGTGTGGGGTATATCGGTGTTAGTGAGGGGTGTGGGGTATATCAGTGTTACACTGAGAGGTGTGGGGTATATCAGTGTTACAGTAAGGGGTGTGGGTTATATCAGTGTTACAGTGAGGGGTGTGGGGTATATCAGTGTTACAGTGAGGGGTGTGGGGTATATCAGTGTTACAGTGATGGGTGTGGGGTATATCAGTGTTACAGTGAGGGTGTGGGGTACATCAGTGTTACAGTGAGGGGTGTGGAGTATATCAGTGTTACAGTGAGGGGTGTGGGGTATATCAGTGTTAAAGTGAGAGGTGTGGGGTATATCAGTGTTACACTGAGAGGTGTGGGGTATATCAGTGTTACAGTGAGGGATGTGGGATATATCAGTGTTACAGTGAGGGGTGTGGGGTATATCAGTGTTACCGTGAGGGGTGTGGGGTATATCAGTGTGTTACAGTGAGGGGTGTGGGGTATATCAGTGTTACAGTGAGGGGTGTGGTGTATATTAGTGTTACAGTGAGGGGTGTGGGGTATATCAGTGTTACAGTGAGGGGTGTGGGGTATATCAGTGTTACAGTGAGGGGTGTGGGGTATATCAGTGTTACACTGAGAGGTGTGGGGTATATCAGTGTTACAGTGAGGGGTGTGGGGTATATCAGTGTTACAGTGAGGGGTGTGGGGTATATCAGTGTTACACTGAGAGGTGTGGGGTATATCAGTGTTACAGTGAGGGGTGTGGGGTATATCAGTGTTACAGTGAGGGGTGTGGGGTATATCAGTGTTACAGTGAGGGGGGTGGTGTATATCAGTGTTACAGTGAGGTGTGTGGGGTATATCAGTGTTACAGTGAGGGGTGTGGAGTATATCAGTGTTACAGTGAGGGGTGTGGGGTATATCAGTGTTACAGTGAGAGGTGTGGGTTATATCAGTGTTACACTGAGAGGTGTGGGGTATATCAGTGTTACAGTGAGGGGTGTGGGGTGTATCAGTGTTACAGTGAGGGGTGTGGGGTATATCAGTGTTACAGTGAGGGGTGTGGGGTATATCAGTGTTACAGTGAGGGGTGTGGGGTATATCGGTGTTACAGTGAGGGGTGTGGGGTATATCAGTGTTACAGTGAGGGGTGTGGGGTATATCGGTGTTACAGTGAGGGGTGTGGGGTATATCGGTGTTACAGTGAGGGGTGTGGGGTATATCGGTGTTACAGTGAGGGGTGTGGGGTATATCAGTGTTACAGTGAGGGGTGTGGGGTATATCGGTGTTACAGTGAGGGGTGTGGGGTATATCGGTGTTACAGTGAGGGGTGTGGGGTATATCGGTGTTACAGTGAGGGGTGTGGGGTATATCAGTGTTACAGTGAGGGGTGTGGGGTATATCAGTGTTACAGTGAGAGGTGTGGGGTATATCAGTGTTACAGTGAGGGGTGTGGGGTATATCAGTGTTACAGTGAGGGGTGTGGTGTATATCAGTGTTACAGTGAGAGGTGTGGGGTATATCAGTGTTACAGTGAGAGGTGTGGGGTATATCAGTGTTACAGTGAGAGGTGTGGGGTATATCAGTGTTACAGTGAGAAGTGTGGGGTATATCAGTGTTACAGTGAGGGGTGTGGAGTATATCAGTGTTACAGTGAGGGGTGTGGGGTATATCAGTGTTACAGTGAGTGATGTGGGGTATATCAGTGTTACAGTGAGGGGTGTGGGGTATATCAGTGTTACAGTGAGGGGTGTGGGGTATATCAGTGTTACAGTGAGGGGTGTGGGGTATATCAGTGTTACAGTGAGGGGTGTGGGGTATATCAGTGTTACAGTGAGGGGTGTGGGGTATATCCGTGTTACAGTGAGGGGTGTGGGGTATATCACTGTTACAGTGTGAGGTGTGGGGTATATCAGTGTTACAGTGAGGGGTGTGGGGTATATCAGTGTTACAGTGAGAGGTGTGGGGTATATCAGTGTTACAGTGAGGGGTGTGGGGTATATCAGTGTTACAGTGAGGGGTGTGGTGTATATCAGTGTTACAGTGAGAGGTGTGGGGTATATCAGTGTTACAGTGAGAGGTGTGGGGTATATCAGTGTTACAGTGAGAGGTGTGGGGTATATCAGTGTTACAGTGAGGGGTGTGGAGTATATCAGTGTTACAGTGAGGGGTGTGGGGTATATCAGTGTTACAGTGAGGGGTGTGGGGTATATCAGTGTTACAGTGAGGGGTGTGGGGTATATCAGTGTTACAGTGAGGGGTGTATGGTATATCAGTGTTACAGTGAGGGGTGTGGGGTATATCAGTGTTGCAGTGAGGGGTGTGGGGTATATCAGTGTTACAGTGAGGAGTGTGGGGTATATCAGTGTTACAGTGAGAGGTGTGGGGTATATCAGTGTTACAGTGAGGGGTGTGGGGTATATCAGTGTTACAGTGAGGGGTGTGGGGTATATCAGTGTTACAGTGAGTGATGTGGGGTATATCAGTGTTACAGTGAGGGGTGTGGGGTATATCAGTGTTACAGTGAGGGGTGTGGGGCATATCAGTGTTACAGTGAGGGGTGTGGGGTATATCAGTGTTACAGTGAGGGGTGTGGGGTATATCAGTGTTACAGTGAGGGGTGTGGGGTATATCAGTGTTGCAGTGAGGGGTGTGGGGTATATCGCTGTTAGTGTGGGGGGTGTGGGGTATATCAGTGTTACAGTGAGGGGTGTGTGGTATATCGGTGTTAGAGTGGGGGATGTGCGGTATATCAGTGTTACAGTGAGAGGTGTGGGGTATATCAGTGTTACAGTGAGGGGTGTGGGGTATATCAGTGTTACAGTGAGGGGTGTGGGGTATATCATTGTTACAGTGAGAGGTGTGGGGTATATCAGTGTTACAGTGAGGGGTGTGGTGTATATCAGTGTTACAGTGAGAGGTGTGGAGTATATCAGTGTTACAGTGAGGGGTGTGTGGTATATCAGTGTTACAGTGAGGGGTGTGGGGTATATCAGTGTTACAGTGAGGGGTGTGGGGTATATCAGTGTTACAGTGAGGGGTGTGGGGTATATCAGTGTTACAGTGAAGGGTGAGGGGTATATCAGTGTTACAGTGAGGGATGTGGGATATATCAGTGTTACAGTGAGGGGTGTGGGGTATATCAGTGTTACACTGAGAGGTGTGGGGTATATCAGTGTTACAGTGAGAGGTGTGGGGTATATCAGTGTTACAGTGAGAGGTGTGGGGTATATCGGTGTTACAGTGAGGGGTGTGGCATATATCAGTGTGATACAGTGAGGGGTGTGGGGTATATCAGTGTTACAGTGAGGGGTGTGGGGTATAACAGTGTTACAGTGAGGGATGTGGGGTATATCAGCGTTACAGTGAGGGGTGTGGGGTATATCAGTGTTACAGTGAGGGGTGTGGGGTATATCAGTGTTACAGTGAGGGGTGTGGGGTATATCAGTGTGTTACAGTGAGGGCTGTGGGGTATATCGGTGTTACAGTGAGGGGTGTGGGGTATATCAGTGTTACAGTGAGGGGTGTGGGGTATATCAGTGTTACAGTGAGAGGTGTGGAGTATATCAGTGTTACAGTGAGGGGTGTGGGATATATCGGTGTTACAGTGAGGAGTGTGGGGTATATCAGTGTTACAGTGCGGGGTGTGGGGTATATCAGTGTTACAGTGAGGGATGTGGGGTATATCAGTGTTACAGTGAGGGGTGTGGGGTATATCAGTGTTACAGTGAGGGGTGTGGGGTATATCAGTGTTACAGTGAGGGATGTGGGGTATATCAGTGTTACAGTGAGGGGTGTGGGGTATATCAGTGTTACAGTGAGGGGTGTGGGGTATATCAGTGTTACAGTGAGGGGTGCGGGGTATATCAGTGTTACAGTGAAGGGTGTGTGATATATCAGTGTTACAGTGAGGGGTGTGGGGTATATCAGTGTTACAGTGAGGGATGTGGGGTATATCAGTGTTACAGTGAGGGGTGTGGGGTATATCAGTGTTACAGTGAGTGGTGTGGGGTATATCAGTGTTACAGTGAGGGGTGTGGGGTATATCAGTGTGTTACACTGAGAGGTGTGGGGTATATCAGTGTTACAGTGAGGGGTGTGGGGTATATCAGTGTTACAGTGAGGGGTGTGGGGTATATCAGTGTAACAGTGAGGGGTGTGGGGTATATCAGTGTTACAGTGAGTGGTGTGGGGCATATCAGTGTTACAGTGAGGGGTGTGGGGTATATCAGTGTTACAGTGAGTGGTGTGGGGTATATCGGTGTTACAGTGAGGGGTGTGGGGTATATCGGTGTTACAGTGAGGGGTGTGGGGTATATCGGTGTTACAGTGAGGGGTGTGGGGTATATCGGTGTTACAGTGAGGGGTGTGGGGTATATCAGTGTTACAGTGAGTGGTGTGGGGTATATCAGTGTTACAGTGAGGCGTGTGGGGTATATCAGTGTGTTACACTGAGAGGTGTGGGGTATATCAGTGTTACAGTGAGGGGTGTGGGGTATATCAGTGTAACAGTGAGGGGTGTGGGGTATATCAGTGTTACAGTGAGTAGTGTGGGGTATATCAGTGTTACAGTGAGATGTGTGGGGTATATCAGTGTTACAGTGAGTGGTGTGGGGTATATCGGTGTTACAGTGAGGGGTGTGGGGTATATCGGTGTTACAGTGAGGGGTGTGGGATATATCGGTGTTACAGTGATGAGTGTGGGGTATATCAGTGTTACAGTGAGGGGTGTGGGCTATATCAGTGTTACAGTGAGGGGTGTGGGGTATATCCGTGTTACAGTGAGGGGTGTGGGCTATATCAGTGTTACAGTGAGGGGTGTGGGGTATATCCGTGTTACAGTGAGGGGTGTGGGGTATATCACTGTTACAGTGTGGGGTATATCAGTGTTACAGTGAGGGGTGTGGGGTATATCGGTGTTACAGTGAGGGGTGTGGGGTATATCGGTGTTACAGTGAGGGGTGTGGGGTATATCAGTGTTACAGTGAGGGGTGTGGGGTATATCAGTGTTACAGTGAGTGGTGTGGGGTATATCAGTGTTACAGTGAGGCGTGTGGGGTATATCAGTGTGTTACACTGAAGAGGTGTGGGGTATATCAGTGTTACAGTGAGGGGTGTGGGGTATATCAGTGTAACAGTGAGAGGTGTGGGGTATATCAGTGTTACAGTGAGTGGTGTGGGGTATATCAGTGTTACAGTGAGGGGTGTGGGGTATATCAGTGTTACAGTGAGTGGTGTGGGGTATATCGGTGTTACAGTGAGGGGTGTGGGGTATATCGGTGTTACAGTGAGGGGTGTGGGATATATCGGTGTTACAGTGAGGAGTGTGGGGTATATCGGTGTTACAGTGAGGGGTGTGGGGTATATCAGTGTTACAGTGAGGGGTGTGGGGTATATCAGTGTTACAGTGAGGGGTGTGTGGTATATCGGTGTTAGAGTGGGGGATGTGCGGTATATCAGTGTTACAGTGAGAGGTGTGGGGTATATCGGTGTTACAGTGAGGGGTGTGGGGTATATCAGTGTTACAGTGAGGGGTGTGGGGTATATCATTGTTACAGTGAGAGGTGTGGGGTATATCAGTGTTACAGTGAGGGGTGTGGGGTATATCAGTGTTACAGTGAGGGGTGTGGTGTATATCAGTGTTACAGTGAGAGGTGTGGAGTATATCAGTGTTACAGTGAGGGGTGTGTGGTATATCAGTGTTACAGTGAGGGGTGTGGGGTATATCAGTGTTACAGTGAGGGGTGTGGGGTATATCAGTGTTACAGTGAGGGGTGTGGGGTATATCAGTGTTACAGTGAAGGGTGAGGGGTATATCAGTGTTACAGTGAGGGGTGTGGGCTATATCAGTGTTACAGTGAGAGGTGTGGGATATATCAGTGTTACAGTGAGGGGTGTGGGGTATATCAGTGTTACACTGAGAGGTGTGGGGTATATCAGTGTTACAGTGAGAGGTGTGGGGTATATCAGTGTTACAGTGAGAGGTGTGGGGTATATCGGTGTTACAGTGAGGGGTGTGGCATATATCAGTGTGTTACAGTGAGGGGTGTGGGGTATATCAGTGTTACAGTGAGGGGTGTGGGGTATAACAGTGTTACAGTGAGGGATGTGGGGTATATCGGTGTTACAGTGAGGGGTGTGGGGTATATCGGTGTTACAGTGAGGGGTGTGGGATATATCGGTGTTACAGTGAGGAGTGTGGGGTATATCAGTGTTACAGTGAGGGGTGCGTGGTATATCAGTGTTACAGTGAGGGGTGTGGGGTATATCAGTGTTACAGTGAGGGGTGTGGGGTATATCCGTGTTACAGTGAGGGGTGTGGGGTATATCACTGTTACAGTGTGGGGTATATCAGTGTTACAGTGAGGGGTGTGGGGTATATCGGTGTTACAGTGAGGGGTGTGGGGTATATCGGTGTTACAGTGAGGGGTGTGGGGTATATCAGTGTTACAGTGAGGGGTGTGGGGTATATCAGTGTTACAGTGAGTGGTGTGGGGTATATCAGTGTTACAGTGAGGCGTGTGGGGTATATCAGTGTGTTACACTGAGAGGTGTGGGGTATATCAGTGTTACAGTGAGGGGTGTGGGGTATATCAGTGTAACAGTGAGGGGTGTGGGGTATATCAGTGTTACAGTGAGTGGTGTGGGGTATATCAGTGTTACAGTGAGGGGTGTGGGGTATATCAGTGTTACAGTGAGTGGTGTGGGGTATATCGGTGTTACAGTGAGGGGTGTGGGGTATATCGGTGTTACAGTGAGGGGTGTGGGATATATCGGTGTTACAGTGAGGAGTGTGGGGTATATCGGTGTTACAGTGAGGGGTGTGGGGTATATCAGTGTTACAGTGAGGGGTGTGGGGTATATCAGTGTTACAGTGAGGGGTGTGGGGTATATCAGTGTTACAGTGAGGGGTGTGGGGTATATCAGTGTTACAGTGAGGGGTGTGGGGTATATCAGTGTTACAGTGAGGGGTGTGGGGTATATCGGTGTTACAGTAAGGGGTGTGGGGTATATCGGTGTTACAGTGAGGGGTGTGGGGTATATCGGTGTTACAGTGAGGGGTGTGGGGTATATCAGTGTTACAGTGAGGGGTGTGGGGTATATCAGTGTTACAGTGAGAGGTGTGGAGTATATCAGTGAGGAGTGTGGGGTATATCAGTGTTACAGTGAGGGGTGTGGGGTATATCAGTGTTTCAGTGAGGTGTGTGGGGTATATCAGTGTTACAGTGAGGGGTGTGGGGTATATCAGTGTTACAGTGAGGGGTGTGGGGTATATCAGTGTTACAGTGAGGGGTGTGGGGTATATCAGTGTTACAGTGAGAGGTGTGGGGTATATCGGTGTTACAGTGAGGGGTATGGGGTATATCAGTGTTACAGTGAGAGGTGTGGGGTATATCAGTGTTACAGTGAGGGCTGTGGGGTATATCAGTGTTACAGTGTGGGGTGTGGGGTATATCAGTGTTACAGTGAGGGGTGTGGGGTATATCAGTGTTTCAGTGAGGTGTGTGGGGTATATCAGTGTTACAGTGAGGGGTGTGGGGTATATCAGTGTTACAGTGAGGGGTGTGGGGTATATCAGTGTTACAGTGAGAGGTGTGGGGTATATCGGTGTTACAGTGAGGGGTATGGGGTATATCAGTGTTACAGTGAGAGGTGTGGGGTATATCAGTGTTACAGTGAGGGGTGTGGGGTATATCAGTGTTACAGTGAGGGGTGTGGGGTATATCACTGTTACAGTGTGAGGTGTGGGGTATATCAGTGTTACAGTGAGGGGTGTGGGGTATATCAGTGTTACAGTGAGAGGTGTGGGGTATATCAGTGTTACAGTGAGGGGTGTGGGGTATATCAGTGTTACAGTGAGGGGTGTGGTGTATATCAGTGTTACAGTGAGAGGTGTGGGGTATATCAGTGTTACAGTGAGAGGTGTGGGGTATATCAGTGTTACAGTGAGAGGTGTGGGGTATATCAGTGTTACAGTGAGAAGTGTGGGGTATATCAGTGTTACAGTGAGGGGTGTGGAGTATATCAGTGTTACAGTGAGGGGTGTGGGGTATATCAGTGTTACAGTGAAGGGTGTGGGGTATATCAGTGTTACAGTGAGGGGTGTGGGGTATATCAGTGTTACAGTGAGGGGTGTGGGGTATATCACTGTTACAGTGTGAGGTGTGGGGTATATCAGTGTTACAGTGAGGGGTGTGGGGTATATCAGTGTTACAGTGAGGGGTGTGGGGTATATCAGTGTTACAGTGAGAGGTGTGGGGTATATCAGTGTTACAGTGAGGGGTGTGGGGTATATCAGTGTTACAGTGAGAGGTGTGGTGTATATCAGTGTTACAGTGAGAGGTGTGGGGTATATCAGTGTTACAGTGAGAGGTGTGGGGTGTATCAGTGTTACAGTGAGGGGTGTGGGGTATATCAGTGTTACAGTGAGGGGTGTGGTGTATATCAGTGTTACAGTGAGAGGTGTGGGGTATATCAGTGTTACAGTGAGGGGTGAGGGGTATATCAGTGTTACAGTGAGGGATGTGGGATATATCAGTGTTACAGTGAGGGGTGTGGGGTATATCAGTGTTACAGTGAGGGGTGTGGGGTATATCAGTGTTACACTGAGAGGTGTGGGGTATATCAGTGTTACAGTGAGAGGTGTGGGGTATATCAGTGTTACAGTGAGGGGTGTGGGGTATATCAGTGTTACAGTGAGGGGTGTGGGGTATATCAGTGTTACAGTGAGGGGTTTGGGGTATATCAGTGTTACAGTGAGGGGTGTGGGGTATATCAGTGTGTTACAGTGAGGGCTGTGGGGTATATCGGTGTTACAGTGAGGGGTGTGGGGTATATCAGTGTTACAGTGAGGGGTGTGGGGTATATCAGTGTTACAGTGAGAGGTGTGGAGTATATCAGTGTTTCAGTGAGGAGTGTGGGGTATATCAGTGTTACAGTGAGGGGTGTGGGGTATATCAGTGTTTCAGTGAGGTGTGTGGGGTATATCAGTGTTACAGTGAGGGGTGTGGGGTATATCAGTGTTACAGTGAGGGGTGTGGGGTATATCAGTGTTACAGTGAGAGGTGTGGGGTATATCAGTGTTACAGTGAGGGGTGTGGGGTATATCAGTGTTACAGTGAGGGGTTTGGTGTATATCAGTGTTACAGTGAGAGGTGTGGGGTATATCAGTGTTACAGTGAGGGGTGTGGGGTATATCAGTGTTACAGTGAGGGATGTGGGATATATCAGTGTTACAGTGAGGGGTGTGGGGTATATCAGTGTTACACTGAGAGGTGTGGGGTATATCAGTGTTACAGTGAGAGGTGTGGGGTATATCAGTGTTACAGTGAGAGGTGTGGGGTATATCGGTGTTACAGTGAGGGGTGTGGCATATATCAGTGTGTTACAGTGAGGGGTGTGGGGTATATCAGTGTTACAGTGAGGGGTGTGGGGTCTATCGTTGTTACAGTGAGGCGTGTGGGGTATATCAGTGTGTTACAGTGAGGGGTGTGGGGTATATCAGTGTTACAGTGAGGGGTGTGGGGTATATCAGTGTTACAGTGAGAGGTGTGGGGTATATCGGTGTTACAGTGAGGGGTATGGGGTATATCAGTGTTACAGTGAGAGGTGTGGGGTATATCAGTGTTACAGTGAGGGGTGTGGGGTATATCAGTGTTACAGTGAGGGGTGTGGGGTATATCAGTGTTACAGTGAGGGATGTGGGGTATATCAGTGTTACAGTGAGGGGTGTGGGGTATATCAGTGTTACAGTGAGGGGTGTGGGGTATATCAGTGTTACAGTGAGAGGTGGGTATATCAGTGTTGCAGTGAGGGGTTTGGGGTATATCAGTGTTACAGTGAGGGGTGTGGGGTATATCAGTGTGTTACAGTGAGGGCTGTGGGGTATATCTGTGTTACAGTGAGGGGTGTGGGGTATATCAGTGTTACAGTGAGAGGTGTGGAGTATATCAGTGTTACAGTGAGGGGTGTGGGGTATATCAGTGTTTCAGTGAGGTGTGTGGGGTATATCAGTGTTACAGTGAGGGGTGTGGGGTATATCAGTGTTACAGTGAGAGGTGTGGGGTATATCAGTGTTACAGTGAGGGGTGTGGGGTATATCAGTGTTACAGTGAGGGGTGTGGGGTATATCACTGTTACAGTGTGAGGTGTGGGCTATATCAGTGTTACAGTGAGGGGTGTGGGGTATATCAGTGTTACAGTGAGAGGTGTGGGGTATATCAGTGTTACAGTGAGGGGTGTGGGGTATATCAGTGTTACAGTGAGGGGTGTGGTGTATATCAGTGTTACAGTGAGAGGTGTGGGGTATATCAGTGTTACAGTGAGAGGTGTGGGGTATATCAGTGTTACAGTGAGAGGTGTGGGGTATATCAGTGTTACAGTGAGAGGTGTGGGGTATATCAGTGTTACAGTGAGGGGTGTGGTGTATATCAGTGTTACAGTGAGAGGTGTGGGGTATATCAGTGTTACAGTGAGAGGTGTGGGGTATATCAGTGTTACAGTGAGAGGTGTAGGGTATATCAGTGTTACAGTGAGGAGTGTGGGGTATATCAGTGTTACAGTGAGGTGTGTGGGGTATATCAGTGTTACAGTGAGTGATGTGGGGTATATCAGTGTTACAGTGAGGGGTGTGGGGTATATCAGTGTTACAGTGAGGGGTGTGGGGTATATCAGTGTTACAGTGAGGGGTGTGGGGTATATCGGTGTTAGTGTGGGGGGTGTGGGGTATATCAGTGTTACAGTGAGGGGTGTGTGGTATATCGGTGTTAGAGTGGGGGATGTGCGGTCTATCAGTGTTACAGTGAGAGGTGTGGGGTATATCAGTGTTACAGTGAGAGGTGTGGGGTATATCAGTGTTACAGTGAGGGGTGTGGGCTATATCAGTGTTACAGTGAGGGGTGTGGGGTATATCAGTGTTACAGTGAGGGGTGTGGGGTATATCCGTGTTACAGTGAGGGGTGTGGGGTATATCACTGTTACAGTGTGGGGTATATCAGTGTTACAGTGAGGGGTGTGGGGTATATCGGTGTTACAGTGAGGGGTGTGGGGTATATCGGTGTTACAGTGAGGGGTGTGGGGTATATCAGTGTTACAGTGAGGGGTGTGGGGTATATCAGTGTTACAGTGAGTGGTGTGGGGTATATCAGTGTTACAGTGAGGCGTGTGGGGTATATCAGTGTGTTACACTGAAGAGGTGTGGGGTATATCAGTGTTACAGTGAGGGGTGTGGGGTATATCAGTGTAACAGTGAGAGGTGTGGGGTATATCAGTGTTACAGTGAGTGGTGTGGGGTATATCAGTGTTACAGTGAGGGGTGTGGGGTATATCAGTGTTACAGTGAGTGGTGTGGGGTATATCGGTGTTACAGTGAGGGGTGTGGGGTATATCGGTGTTACAGTGAGGGGTGTGGGATATATCGGTGTTACAGTGAGGAGTGTGGGGTATATCGGTGTTACAGTGAGGGGTGTGGGGTATATCAGTGTTACAGTGAGGGGTGTGGGGTATATCAGTGTTACAGTGAGGGGTGTGTGGTATATCGGTGTTAGAGTGGGGGATGTGCGGTATATCAGTGTTACAGTGAGAGGTGTGGGGTATATCGGTGTTACAGTCAGGGGTGTGGGGTATATCAGTGTTACAGTGAGGGGTGTGGGGTATATCATTGTTACAGTGAGAGGTGTGGGGTATATCAGTGTTACAGTGAGGGGTGTGGGGTATATCAGTGTTACAGTGAGGGGTGTGGTGTATATCAGTGTTACAGTGAGAGGTGTGGAGTATATCAGTGTTACAGTGAGGGGTGTGTGGTATATCAGTGTTACAGTGAGGGGTGTGGGGTATATCAGTGTTACAGTGAGGGGTGTGGGGTATATCAGTGTTACAGTGAGGGGTGTGGGGTATATCAGTGTTACAGTGAAGGGTGAGGGGTATATCAGTGTTACAGTGAGGGGTGTGGGCTATATCAGTGTTACAGTGAGAGGTGTGGGATATATCAGTGTTACAGTGAGGGGTGTGGGGTATATCAGTGTTACACTGAGAGGTGTGGGGTATATCAGTGTTACAGTGAGAGGTGTGGGGTATATCAGTGTTACAGTGAGAGGTGTGGGGTATATCGGTGTTACAGTGAGGGGTGTGGCATATATCAGTGTGTTACAGTGAGGGGTGTGGGGTATATCAGTGTTACAGTGAGGGGTGTGGGGTATAACAGTGTTACAGTGAGGGATGTGGGGTATATCGGTGTTACAGTGAGGGGTGTGGGGTATATCGGTGTTACAGTGAGGGGTGTGGGATATATCGGTGTTACAGTGAGGAGTGTGGGGTATATCAGTGTTACAGTGAGGGGTGCGTGGTATATCAGTGTTACAGTGAGGGGTGTGGGGTATATCAGTGTTACAGTGAGGGGTGTGGGGTATATCCGTGTTACAGTGAGGGGTGTGGGGTATATCACTGTTACAGTGTGGGGTATATCAGTGTTACAGTGAGGGGTGTGGGGTATATCGGTGTTACAGTGAGGGGTGTGGGGTATATCGGTGTTACAGTGAGGGGTGTGGGGTATATCAGTGTTACAGTGAGGGGTGTGGGGTATATCAGTGTTACAGTGAGTGGTGTGGGGTATATCAGTGTTACAGTGAGGCGTGTGGGGTATATCAGTGTGTTACACTGAGAGGTGTGGGGTATATCAGTGTTACAGTGAGGGGTGTGGGGTATATCAGTGTAACAGTGAGGGGTGTGGGGTATATCAGTGTTACAGTGAGTGGTGTGGGGTATATCAGTGTTACAGTGAGGGGTGTGGGGTATATCAGTGTTACAGTGAGTGGTGTGGGGTATATCGGTGTTACAGTGAGGGTTGTGGGGTATATCGGTGTTACAGTGAGGGGTGTGGGATATATCGGTGTTACAGTGAGGAGTGTGGGGTATATCGGTGTTACAGTGAGGGGTGTGGGGTATATCAGTGTTACAGTGAGGGGTGTGGGGTATATCAGTGTTACAGTGAGGGGTGTGGGGTATATCAGTGTTACAGTGAGGGGTGTGGGGTATATCAGTGTTACAGTGAGGGGTGTGGGGTATATCAGTGTTACAGTGAGGGGTGTGGGGTATATCGGTGTTACAGTAAGGGGTGTGGGGTATATCGGTGTTACAGTGAGGGGTGTGGGGTATATCGGTGTTACAGTGAGGGGTGTGGGGTATATCAGTGTTACAGTGAGGGGTGTGGGGTATATCAGTGTTACAGTGAGAGGTGTGGAGTATATCAGTGTTTCAGTGAGGAGTGTGGGGTATATCAGTGTTACAGTGAGGGGTGTGGGGTATATCAGTGTTTCAGTGAGGTGTGTGGGGTATATCAGTGTTACAGTGAGGGGTGTGGGGTATATCAGTGTTACAGTGAGGGGTGTGGGGTATATCAGTGTTACAGTGAGGGGTGTGGGGTATATCAGTGTTACAGTGAGAGGTGTGGGGTATATCGGTGTTACAGTGAGGGGTATGGGGTATATCAGTGTTACAGTGAGAGGTGTGGGGTATATCAGTGTTACAGTGAGGGCTGTGGGGTATATCAGTGTTACAGTGTGGGGTGTGGGGTATATCAGTGTTACAGTGAGGGGTGTGGGGTATATCAGTGTTTCAGTGAGGTGTGTGGGGTATATCAGTGTTACAGTGAGGGGTGTGGGGTATATCAGTGTTACAGTGAGGGGTGTGGGGTATATCAGTGTTACAGTGAGAGGTGTGGGGTATATCGGTGTTACAGTGAGGGGTATGGGGTATATCAGTGTTACAGTGAGAGGTGTGGGGTATATCAGTGTTACAGTGAGGGGTGTGGGGTATATCAGTGTTACAGTGAGGGGTGTGGGGTATATCACTGTTACAGTGTGAGGTGTGGGGTATATCAGTGTTACAGTGAGGGGTGTGGGGTATATCAGTGTTACAGTGAGAGGTGTGGGGTATATCAGTGTTACAGTGAGGGGTGTGGGGTATATCAGTGTTACAGTGAGGGGTGTGGTGTATATCAGTGTTACAGTGAGAGGTGTGGGGTATATCAGTGTTACAGTGAGAGGTGTGGGGTATATCAGTGTTACAGTGAGAGGTGTGGGGTATATCAGTGTTACAGTGAGAAGTGTGGGGTATATCAGTGTTACAGTGAGGGGTGTGGAGTATATCAGTGTTACAGTGAGGGGTGTGGGGTATATCAGTGTTACAGTGAAGGGTGTGGGGTATATCAGTGTTACAGTGAGGGGTGTGGGGTATATCAGTGTTACAGTGAGGGGTGTGGGGTATATCACTGTTACAGTGTGAGGTGTGGGGTATATCAGTGTTACAGTGAGGGGTGTGGGGTATATCAGTGTTACAGTGAGGGGTGTGGGGTATATCAGTGTTACAGTGAGAGGTGTGGGGTATATCAGTGTTACAGTGAGGGGTGTGGGGTATATCAGTGTTACAGTGAGAGGTGTGGTGTATATCAGTGTTACAGTGAGAGGTGTGGGGTATATCAGTGTTACAGTGAGAGGTGTGGGGTGTATCAGTGTTACAGTGAGGGGTGTGGGGTATATCAGTGTTACAGTGAGGGGTGTGGTGTATATCAGTGTTACAGTGAGAGGTGTGGGGTATATCAGTGTTACAGTGAGGGGTGAGGGGTATATCAGTGTTACAGTGAGGGATGTGGGATATATCAGTGTTACAGTGAGGGGTGTGGGGTATATCAGTGTTACAGTGAGGGGTGTGGGGTATATCAGTGTTACACTGAGAGGTGTGGGGTATATCAGTGTTACAGTGAGAGGTGTGGGGTATATCAGTGTTACAGTGAGGGGTGTGGGGTATATCAGTGTTACAGTGAGGGGTGTGGGGTATATCAGTGTTACAGTGAGGGGTTTGGGGTATATCAGTGTTACAGTGAGGGGTGTGGGGTATATCAGTGTGTTACAGTGAGGGCTGTGGGGTATATCGGTGTTACAGTGAGGGGTGTGGGGTATATCAGTGTTACAGTGAGGGGTGTGGGGTATATCAGTGTTACAGTGAGAGGTGTGGAGTATATCAGTGTTTCAGTGAGGAGTGTGGGGTATATCAGTGTTACAGTGAGGGGTGTGGGGTATATCAGTGTTTCAGTGAGGTGTGTGGGGTATATCAGTGTTACAGTGAGGGGTGTGGGGTATATCAGTGTTACAGTGAGGGGTGTGGGGTATATCAGTGTTACAGTGAGAGGTGTGGGGTATATCAGTGTTACAGTGAGGGGTGTGGGGTATATCAGTGTTACAGTGAGGGGTTTGGTGTATATCAGTGTTACAGTGAGAGGTGTGGGGTATATCAGTGTTACAGTGAGGGGTGTGGGGTATATCAGTGTTACAGTGAGGGATGTGGGATATATCAGTGTTACAGTGAGGGGTGTGGGGTATATCAGTGTTACACTGAGAGGTGTGGGGTATATCAGTGTTACAGTGAGAGGTGTGGGGTATATCAGTGTTACAGTGAGAGGTGTGGGGTATATCGGTGTTACAGTGAGGGGTGTGGCATATATCAGTGTGTTACAGTGAGGGGTGTGGGGTATATCAGTGTTACAGTGAGGGGTGTGGGGTCTATCGTTGTTACAGTGAGGCGTGTGGGGTATATCAGTGTGTTACAGTGAGGGGTGTGGGGTATATCAGTGTTACAGTGAGGGGTGTGGGGTATATCAGTGTTACAGTGAGAGGTGTGGGGTATATCGGTGTTACAGTGAGGGGTATGGGGTATATCAGTGTTACAGTGAGAGGTGTGGGGTATATCAGTGTTACAGTGAGGGGTGTGGGGTATATCAGTGTTACAGTGAGGGGTGTGGGGTATATCAGTGTTACAGTGAGGGATGTGGGGTATATCAGTGTTACAGTGAGGGGTGTGGGGTATATCAGTGTTACAGTGAGGGGTGTGGGGTATATCAGTGTTACAGTGAGAGGTGGGTATATCAGTGTTGCAGTGAGGGGTTTGGGGTATATCAGTGTTACAGTGAGGGGTGTGGGGTATATCAGTGTGTTACAGTGAGGGCTGTGGGGTATATCTGTGTTACAGTGAGGGGTGTGGGGTATATCAGTGTTACAGTGAGAGGTGTGGAGTATATCAGTGTTACAGTGAGGGGTGTGGGGTATATCAGTGTTTCAGTGAGGTGTGTGGGGTATATCAGTGTTACAGTGAGGGGTGTGGGGTATATCAGTGTTACAGTGAGAGGTGTGGGGTATATCAGTGTTACAGTGAGGGGTGTGGGGTATATCAGTGTTACAGTGAGGGGTGTGGGGTATATCACTGTTACAGTGTGAGGTGTGGGCTATATCAGTGTTACAGTGAGGGGTGTGGGGTATATCAGTGTTACAGTGAGAGGTGTGGGGTATATCAGTGTTACAGTGAGGGGTGTGGGGTATATCAGTGTTACAGTGAGGGGTGTGGTGTATATCAGTGTTACAGTGAGAGGTGTGGGGTATATCAGTGTTACAGTGAGAGGTGTGGGGTATATCAGTGTTACAGTGAGAGGTGTGGGGTATATCAGTGTTACAGTGAGAGGTGTGGGGTATATCAGTGTTACAGTGAGGGGTGTGGTGTATATCAGTGTTACAGTGAGAGGTGTGGGGTATATCAGTGTTACAGTGAGAGGTGTGGGGTATATCAGTGTTACAGTGAGAGGTGTAGGGTATATCAGTGTTACAGTGAGTGATGTGGGGTATATCAGTGTTACAGTGAGGGGTGTGGGGTATATCAGTATTACAGTGAGGGGTGTGGGGTATATCAGTGTTACAGTGAGGGGTGTGGGGTATATCAGTGTTACAGTGAGGGGTGTGGGGTATATCAGTGTTACAGTGAGGGGTGTGGGGTATATCGGTGTTAGTGTGGGGGGTGTGGGGTATATCAGTGTTACAGTGAGGGGTGTGTGGTATATCGGTGTTAGAGTGGGGGATGTGCGGTCTATCAGTGTTACAGTGAGAGGTGTGGGGTATATCAGTGTTACAGTGAGAGGTGTGGGGTATATCAGTGTTACAGTGAGGGGTGAGGGGTATATCAGTGTTACAGTGAGGGATGTGGGATATATCAGTGTTACAGTGAGGGGTGTGGGGTATATCAGTGTTACACTGAGAGGTGTGGGGTATATCAGTGTTACAGTGAGAGGTGTGGGGTATATCAGTGTTACAGTGAGAGGTGTGCGGTATATCGGTGTTACAGTGAGGGGTGTGGCATATATCAGTGTGTTGCAGTGAGGAGTGTGGGGTATATCAGTGTTACAGTGAGGGGTGTGGGGTCTATCGGTGTTACAGTGAGGCGTGTGGGGTATATCAGTGTTACAGTGAGAGGTGTGGGGTATATGGGTGTTACAGTGAGGCGTGTGGGGTATATCAGTGTGTTACAGTGAGGGGTGTGGGGTATATCAGTGTTACAGTGAGGGGTGTGGGGTATATCAGTGTTACAGTGAGGGGTGTGGGGTATAACAGTGTTACAGTGAGGGATGTGGGGTATATCAGTGTTACAGTGAGGGGTGTGGGGTATATCAGTGTTACAGTGAGGGGTGTGGGGTATATCAGTGTTACAGTGAGGGGTTTGGGGTATATCAGTGTTACAGTGAGGGGTGTGGGGTATATCAGTGTGTTACAGTGAGGGCTGTGGGGTATATCGGTGTTACAGTGAGGGGTGTGGGGTATATCAGTGTTACAGTGAGGGGTGTGGGGTATATCAGTGTTACAGTGAGAGGTGTGGAGTATATCAGTGTTT
>NW_027252474.1:0-24865 GCF_044704955.1 Pristiophorus japonicus
ACTCTGACCCTCACACACACTGACCCACACACACACTGGCCCTCACACACACTGACACACACACACTCTGACCCACACACACACTGACCCTCACACACACTGACCCCACACACTCTGACCCACACACATTCTGACCCACACATACTGACCCACACACACACACTGGCCCACACACACTGACCCACACACACACTGACCCACACACACTGATCCACACACACACTGACCCACACACACTCTGACCCTCACACACGCTGACCCACACACACTCTGACCCTCACACACTCTGACCCACACACACACTGACCCCACACACACTGACCCACACACACTCTGACCCACACACACTCTGACCCACACAAACACACTGACCCACACCCACTCTGACCCACACACACTCTGACCCACACAAACACACTGACCCACACCCACTCTGATCCTCACACACTCTGACCCTCACACACACTGACCCACACACACACTGACCCACACACACTGACCCACACACACACTAATCCTCACACACACTGACCCACACACACACTGACCCTCACACACACTGACCCAGACACACTCTGACCCACACACACTCTGACCCACACACACACTGACCCTACACACTGACCCACACACACTCTGACGCACACACACTCTGACCCACACACACACACACTGACCATCACACACACTGACCCACACACACTCTGACCATCACACACTCTGACCCACACACACTCTGACCCTCACACACGCTGACCCACACACACTCTGACCCACACACACTCTGACCCACACACACACTGATCCACACTCACACTGACCCACACACACACTGACCCACACACACTCTGACCCTCACACACGCTGACCCACACACACTCTGACCCACACACACTCTGACCCTCACACACACTGACCCACACACACTCTGACCCACACACACTCTGACCCTCACACACGCTGACCCACACACACATTGACCGACACACACTCTGACCCTCACACACACTGACCCCACACACACTCTGACCCTCACACACACACTGACCCTCACACACACTGACCCTCACACACTCTGACCCTCACACACACTGACCCACACACACACTGACCCACACACACACTGACCCTCACACATACTGACCCACACACACACTGACCCTCACACACTCTGACCCACACACACAATGAACCTCACACACACTGACCCTCACACACACTCTGACCCTCACACACACTGACCCTCACACACACTGACCCACACACACTCTGACCCTCACACACACTGACCCACACACATTCTGACCCACACACACACTGACCCACACACACTCTGACCCACACACACTCTGACCCACACACACACGGACCCACACACAGTCTGACCCACACACACTCGGACGCACACACACACTGACCCACACAGACCCAGCCCCACACACACTCTGACCCACACACACACTGGCCCCCACACACACACTGACCCACAAACACTCTGACCCACACTCTGCCCACACACACACTCTGACCCACACACACTCTGCCCCACACACACACTGACCGTCACACACACTGACCCTCACACACACTGATCCACACACACACTGATCCTCACACACACTGACCCACACACACTGACCCACACACACACTGACCCACACACACTGACCCACACACACACTGACCCACACACACTCTCACCCACACACACACTGACCCTCACACACTCTGACCCACACACACACTGACCCTCACACACACTGACCCACACACATTCTGACCCACACACACACTGACCCACACACACTGACCCACACACACTCTGACCCACACACACACTGATCCTCACACACACTGACCCCACACACTCTGATCCACACACACACATGACCCACACACTGACCCCACACACTCTGACCCACACACACACTGACCCCACACACACTGACCCACACACACTCTGACCCACACACACTCTGATCCTCACACACACTGACCCACACACACTCTGACCCACACACACTCTGACCCACACACACTGATCCTCACACACACTGACCCCACACACACTGACCCACGCACACTCTGACTCACACACACTCTGACCCTCACACACACTGACCCTCACACACTCTGACCCACACACACTGACCCACAAACACTCTGACCCACCCACACTGACCCACACACACTCTGACCCACACACACACTGACCCACAAACACACTGACCCTCAAACACTCTGACCCACACACACACTGACCCACACACACACTGACCCACACACACTCTGACCCACACACACACTGACCGACACACACTCTGACCCTCACACACACTGACCCCACACACACTCTGACCCTCACACATACACTGACCCTCACACACACTGACCCTGACACACTGTGACCCTCACACACACTGACCCACACACACACTGACTCACACACTGACCCACACACACACTGACCCTCACACACACTGACCCCACACACTCTGACGTACACACATTCTGACCCACACATACTGACCCACACACACACACTGACCCACACACACTCTGACCCACACACACTCTGATCCTCACACACACTGACCCACACACACACTGACCCACACACACTGACCCACACACACTGATCCCACACACACTGACCCACACACACACTGACCCACACACACTCTGACCCTCACACACACTGACCCACACACACTCTGACCCTCACACACACTGACCCACACACACTGATCCACACACACACTGACCCTCACACACACTGACCCACACCCACTCTGACCCTCACACACTCTGACCCTCACACACACTGACCCACACACACACTGACCCTCACACACACTGACCCTCACACACACTGACCCACACACACACTGGCCCTCACACACACTGACACACACACACTCTGACCCACACACACACTGACCCACACACACACTGACCCCACACACACTCTGACCCTCACAAACTCTGACCCACACACACACTGACCCTCACACACACTGACCACACACACTCTGACCCACACACATTCTGACCCACACATACTGACCCACACACACACACTGGCCCACACACACTGACCCACACACACACTGACCCACACACACTGATCCACACACACACTGACCCACACACACTCTGACCCTCACACACGCTGACCCACACACACTCTGACCCACACACACTCTGACCCACACACTCTGACCCTCACACTCACTGACCCCACACACACTCTGACCCTCACACACACACTGACCTCACACACACTGACCCACACACACACTGACCCACACACACACTGACCCTCACACACTCTGACCCACACACACAATGAACCTCACACACACTGACCCTCACACACACTGACCCACACACACTCTGACCCACACACACTCTGACCCACACACACACTGACACTCACACACTCTGACCCACACACACACTGACCCACACACACTCTGACCCTCACACACACTGACCCACACACATTCTGACCCACACACACACTGACCCACACAGACCCAGACCCACACACACTCTGACCGTCACACACACTGACACTCACACACTCTGACCCACACACACACTGGCCCCCACACACACTGACCCCACACACACA
This sequence comes from Pristiophorus japonicus, assembly GCF_044704955.1. Classification (NCBI taxonomy): domain Eukaryota; kingdom Metazoa; phylum Chordata; class Chondrichthyes; family Pristiophoridae; genus Pristiophorus; species Pristiophorus japonicus. Next base: position 3,638 of record NW_027252474.1, read on the forward strand.
CTCTGACCCACACACACTCTGACCCACACACACACTTATCCTCACACACACTGACTCACACACACACTGACCCACACACACTCTGACCCACAAACACTGTGACCCACACACACTCTGACCCACACACTCTCTGCCCCACACACACACAATGACCCTCACACACACTGATCCACACACACACTGACCCACGAACACACTGACCCACACACACTCTGACCCACACACACACTGACCATCACACACACTGATCCACACACACACTGATCCTCACACACACTGACCCACACACACACTGACCCACACACACACTGACCCTCACACACACTGACCCACACACACACTGACCCTCACACACACTGACCCTCACACATACTGATCCACACACACACATGACCCACACACTGACCCCACACACTCTGACCCACACACACACTGACCCCACACACACTGACCCACACACACTCTGACCCACACACACTCTGACCCTCACACACACTGACCCACACACACTGACCCCACACACACACTGACCCACACACACTCTGACCCACACACACACTGACCCCACACACACTGACCCACACACACTCTGACCCACACACACACTGACCCTCACACACTCTGACCCACACACACTGACCCACAAACACTCTGACCCACACACACTGACCCACACACACTCTGACGCACACACACACTGACCCTCACACACACTGACCCTCACACACTCTGACCCACACACACACTGACCCACACACACTCTGACCCACACACACACTGACCGACACATACTCTGACCCTCACACACATTGACCCCACACACACTCTGACCCTCACACACACACTGACCATCACACACACTGACCCTGACACACTGTGACCCTCACACACACTGACCCACACACACACTGACCCACACACACTGACCCACACACACACTGACCCTCACACACACTGACCCCACACACTCTGACCCATACACATTCTGACCCACACACACACTGACCCTCACACACACTGACCCCACACACTCTGACCCTCACACACACTGACCCACACACGCTGACCCACACACACTCTGACCCACACACACACTGACCGACACACACTCTGACCCTCACACACACTGACGCCACACACACTCTGACCCTCACACACACACTGACCCTCACACACACTGACCCACACACACTCTGACCCTCACACACACTGACCCACACACACTGACCCACACACACTCTGACCCTCACACACACTGACCCACACACACTCTGACCCACACACACACTGACCCTCACACACTCTGACCCACAAACACACTGACCCCACACACTCTGACCCACACACATTCTGACCCACACATACTGACCCACACACACACACTGGCCCACACACACTGACCCACACACACACTGACCCACACACAATCTGACCCTCACACACGATGACCCACACACACTCTGACCCACACACACACTGACCCACACACACACTGACCCACACACAATCTGACCCTCACACACGCTGACCCACACACACTCTGACCCACACACACTCTGACCCACACACACACTGACCGACACACACTCTGAGCCTCACACTCACTGACCCCACACACACTCTGACCCTCACACGCACACTGACCCTCACACACTCTGACCCTCACACACACTGACCCACACACACACTGACCCACACACACACTGACCCTCACACACTCTGACTCACACACACAATGAACCTCACACACACTGACCCTCACACACACTGACCCACACACACTCTGACCCACACACACACTGACCCACACACACTGACCCTCACACACTCTGACTCACACACACAATGAACCTCACACACACTGACCCTCACACACACTGACCCACACACACACTGACCCACACACACTCTGACCCTCACAGACACTGACCCACACACATTCTGACCCACACACACACTGACCCACACAGACCCAGACCCACACACACTCTGACCCACACACACACACTGGCCCCCACACACACTGACCCCACACACACATACTGACCCACAAACACTCTGACCCACACTCTGCCCACACACACACTCTGACCCACACACACTCTGATCCACACACACACTGACCCACGCACACTCTGACCCACACACACACTGACCGTCACACACACTGATCCACACACACACTGACCCACACACACTCTGACCCACACACACACTGACCCTCACACACACTGACCCTCACACACACTGACCCACACACACACTGACCCACACACACTCTGACCCACACACACACTGACCCACACACACTCTGACCCACACTGACCCTCACACACACTGACCCCACACACTCTGACCCACACACATTCTGACCCACACATACTGATCCACACACACACATGACCCACACACTGACCCCACACACTCTGACCCACATACACACTGACCCCACACACATTGACCCACACACACTCTGACCCACACACACTCTGACCCTCACACACACTGTCCCACACACTCTTTGACCCACACACACTGACCCTCACACACACTGACCCACACACACTCTGAACCACACACACTCTGACCCACACACACACTGACCCTCACACACACTGACCCTCACACACTCTGACCCACACACACACTGACCGACACACACTCTGACCCTCACACACACTGACCCACACACACACTGACCCACACACACACTGACCCTCACACACTCTGACCCACACACACTCTGACCCACACACACACTGACCGACACACACTCTGACCCTCACACTCACTGACCCCACACACACTCTGACCCTCACACACACACTGACCCTCACACACACTGACCCTGACACACTGTGGCCCTCACACACACTGACCCACACACACACTGACCCACACACACACTGACCCTCACACACACTGACCCCACACACTCTGACCCACACACACACTGACCCCACACACACTGACACACACACACTCTGACCCACACATACACTGACCCACACACACACTGACCCTCACACACACTGACCCCACACACACTCTGACCCTCACACACTCTGACCCACACACACACTGACCCTCACACACACTGACCCACACGCACTCTGACCCACACACACACACACACTGACCCACACACACACTGACCCTCACACACACTGACCCCACACACTCTGACCCACACACATTCTGAACCACACATACTGACCCACACACACACACTGGCCCACACACACTGACCCACACACACACTGACCCACACACACACTGACCCACACACACTCTGACCCTCACACACGTTGACCCACACACACTCTGACCCACACACACTCTGACCCACACACACACTGACCGACACACACTCTGACCCTCACACTCACTGACCCCACACACACTCTGACCCTCACACACACACTGACCCTCACACACACTGACCCTCACACACTCTGACCCTCACACACACTGACCCACACACACACTGACCCACACACACACTGTCCCTCACACACTCTGACCCACACACGCAATGAACCTCACACACACTGACCCTCACACACACTGACCCACACACACTCTGACCCACACACACTCTGACCCACACACACACTGACACTCACACACTCTGACCCACACACACACTGACCCACACACACTCTGACCCTTACACACACTGACCCACACACATTCTGACCCACACACACACTGACCCACACAGACCCAGACCCACACACACTCTGACCCTCACACACACTGACACTCACACACTCTGACCCACACACACATTTATCCTCACACACACTGACCCACACACACTCTGACCCACAAACACTCTGACCCACACACACTCTGACCCACACACTCTCTGCCCCACACACACACAATGACCCTCACACACACTGATCCACACACACACTGACCCACACACACACTGACCCCACACACACTCTGACCCTCACACACTCTGACCCTCACACTCACTGACCCTCACACACTCTGACCCTCACACACACTGACCCACACTCACTGACCCACACACACACTGACCCTCACACAGACTGATCCACACACACTCTGACCCACACACTGACCCTCACACACACTGACAAGCACACACACTGAGCCTCACACACTCTGGCCCACACACACACTGACCCTCACACACACTCTGACCCTCACACACACTGACCCTCACACACACTGACCCTCACACACTATGACCCACACACACTCTGACCCTCACACACTATGACCCACACACACTCTGACCCACACACACTCTGACCCTCACACACTATGACCCACACACACTCTGACCCTCACACACTATGACCCACACACACTGACCCACACACACTCTGACCCACACTCTGACCCACACACACTCTGACACACACACACACTGATCCTCACACACACTGACCCACACACACTCTGACCCTCACACACTCTGACCCACACACACCCTGACCCTCACACACACTGACCCACACACACACTGACCCACACACACTCTGCCCCACAAACACTCTGACCCACACACACATTGACCCACACACACTCTGACACACACACACACTGATCCTCACACACACTGACCCACACACACTCTGACTCTCACAGACTCTGACCCACACACACAATGACCCCCACACACTCTGACCCACACAAACTCTGACCCACACACACACTGACCCACAAACACTCTGACCCACACACACACTGACCCACATACACTCTGACCCACACACACACACACGGACCCTCAAACACACTGACCCGCACACACTCTGACCCACACACACACACTGACCCACACACACACTGACCCACACACACACACTGACCCTGACACACACTGACCCACACACACTCTGACCCACACACACACTGACCCTCACACACACTGACCCACACACACACTGATACTCACACACTCTGACCCACACACACACTGACCCTTACACACACTGACCCTAACACACTCTGACCCTCACACACACTGACCCTCACACGCACTGACCCTCACACATTCTGACCCTGACACACTTTGACCCACACACACTCTGACCCACACACACTCTGACCCACACACACACTCTGACCCACAAACACACTGACCCACACACACACACTGACCCTCACACACACTGATCCACACACACACTGACCCACACACACACTGACCCATACACACTCTGACCCTCACAGCACTGACCCTGACACACTCTGACCCTGACACACTTTGACCCACACACACTCTGACCCACACACACTCTGACCCACACACACACACGGACCCTCAAACACACTGACCCACACACACACTGACCCGCACACACTCTGACCCACACACACTGACCCACACACACTCTGACCCACACACACACTGACCCACACACACACTGACCCACACTGACCCACATACACACACTGACCCTGACACACACTGACCCACACACACTCTGACCCACACACACACTGACCCTCACACACACTGACCCACACACACAGTGATACTCACACACTCTGACCCACACACACTCTGACCCTCACACACACTGACCCACACGCACTGACCCTCACACACTCTGACCCTGACACACACTGATCCACACACACACTGACCCTCACACACTCTGACCCACACACACACTGACCCTCACACACACACTCTGACCCACACACACTGACCCTCACACACTCTGACCCACACACACACTGACCCTCTGCCTCTGATAAAACATTCGGTTGAACTTTACTCTCCCTCAACCCCCACTTTTGGAAAAGTCAAGCTTGCCATCATCGAGTCCCTCCTCCAATTCGCTCCTGCTTGCTCGGTTGTTTGCTGCCACCCTCCCCTGGACTTCACCCAATGCCGTTTGGAACTGTGGTAAGAACGTTGTGTTGCCTGTGCAGTGCGACCCTCTGAGTTAATGTGGGAGCGAGATCTCGCGCCCATACCCCATTAATAACAATAATTACTTTCACACACACAACTTTGCTGAGCTCAACAAAATTTAAGATGCCAACAATTAGTTTTCTCGCAATTAAATTCTGGAAAATCGAAGATTTTATTGCTGGGGACCAAGTGCCTCTCTGCAGTCATATCTCTTCTGATCCAACTTCGGAAATTACGCAAGCTGAACTCAGACATCTGAAGACGCGAGACACCAGCGTCTGTGCATGAAATCTTCCGCTGTCATTGTCCAGGAACAGCGTCAGTATCTACACCGGCAGCATCCTGCAGTGTATCACAGTGTGCAGTATATCAGGGTTACACTGTGGGGTATATCAGTGTTACACTGCGGGGTATATCAGTGTTACACTGAGGGGTATAACAGTGTTACAGTGTGGGGAATATCAGTGTTACAGGGTGCGGTATATCAGGGTTACAGTGTGGGGTATATCAGTGTTACACTGTGGGGTATATCAGTGTTACACTGTGGAGTATATCAGTGTTACAGTGTGGGGTATATCGGTGTTACAGAGTGGGGTATATCAGTGTTACAGTGTGCCGTATATCAGTGTTACACTGTGGGGCATATCAGTGTTACAGTGTGGAGTATATCAGTGTGACAGTGTGGGGTATATCAGTGTTACAGTGTGGGGTACATCAGTGTTACAGTGTGGGGTATATGAGTGTTACAGTGTGGGGTATATCAATGTTACAGTGTGGGGTATATGAGTGTTACAGTGTGGGGTATATCAGCGTGACATTGTGAGGTATATCAGTGTTACATTGTGGGGTATATCAGTGTTACAGTGCAGGGTATATCAGTGTTACAGTGTGCGGTATATCAGTGTCACAGTGTGCGGTACATCAGTGTTACAGTGTGGGGTATATCAGTGTTACAGTGTGGGGTATATCAGTGTTACAGTGTGGGGTATTTCAGTGGAACAGTGTGGGGTATATCAGTGTGGGGTATATCAGTGTTACAGTGTGCGGTATATCAGTGTCACAGTGTGCGGTATGTCAGTGTTACACTGTGGGGTATATCGGTGTTACACTGTGGGGTATATCAGTGTTACAGTGTGGGGTATATCAGTGTTACAGTGCAGGGTATATCAGTGTTACAGTATGGGGTATATCAGTGTTACAGTGTGGGGTATATCAGTGTTACAGTGTGGGGTATATCAGCGTGACAGTGTGAGGTATATCAGTGTGGGGTATATCAGTGCAATAGTGTGGGGTATATCAGTGTTACAGTGTGGGATATGTCATTGTTACAATGTGGGATATATCAGTGTTACAGTGTGGGATATATCAGTGTTACAGTGTGAGGTATATCAGTGTTACAGTGTGGGGTATATCAGTGTTACAGTGTGGGGTATATCAGTGTTACAGTGTGGGATATATCAGTGTTAAAGTGTGGGGTATATCAGTGTTACAGTGTGGGGTATATCAGTGTTACAGTGTAGGGTATATCAGTGTTACAGTGTGCGGTACATCAGTGTTACAGTGTGGGGTATATCAATGTTACACTGTGGGGCATATCAGTGTTACAGTGTGGGGTATATCAGTGTTACAGTGTGGGGTACATCAGTGTTACAGGGTGGGGTATGTCAGTGTTACAGTGTGGGGTATATCAGTGTTACAGTGCGGGGTATATGAGTGTTACAGTGTGGGGTATATCAATGTTACAGTGTGGGGTATATGAGTGTTACAGTGTGGGGTATATCAGCGTGACAGTGTGAGGTCTATCAGTGTTACAGTGTGGGGTATATCAGCTTGACATTGTGAAGTATATCAGTGTTACATTGTGGGGTATATCAGTGTTACAGTGCAGGGTATATCAGTATTACAGTGTGCGGTATATCAGTGTCACAGTGTGCGGTACATCAGTGTTACAGTGTGGGGTATATCAGTGTTACAGTGTGGGGTATATCAGTGTTACAGTGTGGGGTATTTCAGTGTCACAGTGTGCGGTATGTCAGTGTTACACTGTGGGGTATATCAGTGTTACACTGTGGGGTATATCAGTGTTACAGTGTGGGGTATATCAGTGTTACAGTGTAGGGTATATCAGTGTTACAGTATGGGGTATATCAGTGTTACAGTGTGGGGTATATCAGTGTTACAGTGTGGGGTATATCAGTGTTACAGTGTGGGGTATATCAATGTTACAGTGTGGGGTATATGAGTGTTACAGTGTGGGGTATATCAGCGTGACAGTGTGAGGTATATCAGTGTGGGGTATATCAGTGCAATAGTGTGAGGTATATCAGTGTTACAGTGTGGGATATGTCCTTGTTACAATGTGGGATATATCAGTGTTACAGTGTTGGGTATATCAGTGTTACAGTGTGGGATATATCAGTGTTACAGTGTGGGTTATATCAATGTTACATTGTGGGGTATATCAGTGTTAAAGTGTGGGATATATCAGTGTTACAGTGTGGGGTATATCATTGTGATAGTGTGGTGTATATCAGTGTTACAGGGTAGGGTATATCAGTGTTACATTGTGCGGTACATCAGTGTTACAGTGTATTGAATATCAGTGTTACAGTGTGGGGTATATCATTGTTACAGTGTGGGGTATTTCAGTGTAACGGTGTGGGGTATATCAGTGTGAAAGTGTGCGGTATATCAGTGTTACACTGTGGGGTATATCAGTGTTACAGTGTGGAGTATATCAGTGTTACAGTATGGGGTATATCAGTGTTACAGTGTGTGGTATATCAGTGTTACAGTGTGGGGTATATCGGTGTTACAGTGTGGGGTATATCAGTGTGACAGTGTGGGGTATATCAGTGTTACAGTGTGGTGTATATCAGTGTTACAGTGTGGGATATGTCATTGTTACAGTGTGGGATATATCAGTGTTACAGTGTGGGTTATATCAATGTTACAGTGTGGGTTATATCAATGTTACAGTGTGGGGTATGTCAGTGTTACAGTGTAGGGTATATCAGTGTTACAGTGTGCGGTACATCAGTGTTACAGTGTGGAGTATATCAGTGTTACAGTGTGGGGTATATCAGTGTTACAGTGTAGAGTATATCTGTGTTACAGTGTGGGGTATTTCAGTGTAACAGTGTGGGGTATATCAGTGTGGGATATATCAGTATTACAGTGTGCAGTATATCAGTGTTACAGTTGGGGTATGTCAGTGTTACAGTGTGGGGTAAATCAGTGTGACAGTGTGGGGTATATCAGTGTGACAGTGTGGGGTATATCAGTGTTACAGTGTGGGGTATATCGGTGTTACAGTGTGGGGTATGTCAGTGTAGCAGTGTGGGGTATGTCAGTGTGACAGTGTGGGGTATATCAGTGTTAAAGTGTGGGGTATATCAGTGTTACAGTGTGGAGTATATCAATGATACAGTGTGGGGTATATGAGTGTTACAATGTGGGGTATATCAGCGTGACAGTGTGAGGTATATCAGCATGACATTGTGAGCTATATCAGTGCAATAGTGTGGGGTATATCAGTGTTACAGTGTGTGGTATATCAGCATGACATTGTGAGGTATATCAGTGCAATAGTGTGGGGTATATCAGTGTTACAGTGTGGGGTATATCAGTGTTACAGTGTGGGGTATATCAGTGTTACAGTGTGGGTTATATCAATGTTACAGTGTGGTGTATATCAATGTTACAGTGTGGTGTATATCAGTGTTACAGTGTGGGGTATATCAGTGTTATAGTGTGAGATATATCAGTGTGAAAGTGTGGGGTATATCAGTGCAATAGTGTGGGGTATATCAGTGTTACAGTGTGAGGTATATCAGTGTTACAGTGTGGAGTATATCAGTGTTACAGTGTGGGTTATATCAATGTTACAGTGTGGGTTATATCAATGTTACAGTGTGGGGTATGGCAGTGTTACAGTGTGGTGTATATCAGTGTTATAGTGTGCGGTATATCAGTGTTACAGTGTGGGGTATATCAGTGTTACAGTGTGGGGTATATCAGTGTTACAGTGTCGTGTATATCAGTGTTATAGTGTGCGGTATATCAGTGTTACAGTATGGGGTATGTCAGTGTGACAGTGTGGGGTATATCAGTGTTACAGTGTGGGATACATCAGTGTGACAGTTTGGGGTATATCAATGTGACAGTGTGAGGTATGTCAGTGTTACATTGTTGGGTATATCAGTGTTACAGTGTGCGGTACATCAGTGTTACAGTGTGGGGTATATCAGTGTTACAGTGTGCGGTACATCAGTGTTACAGTGTGGGGTATATCAGTGTTACAGTGTGCGGTACATCAGTGTTACAGTGTGGGGTATATCAGTGTTACAGTGTGGGGTATATCAGTGTTACAGTGTAGGGTATATCAGTGCTACAGTGTGGGGTATTTCAGTATAACAGTGTGGGGTATATCAGTGTGGGATATATCAGTATTACAGTGTGCAGTATATCAGTGTTACAGTTGGGGTATATCAGTGTTACAGTGTGGGGTATATCGGTTTTACAGTGTGGGGTATGTCAGTGTTACAGTGTGGGGTAAATCAGTGTGACAGTGTGGGGTATATCAGTGTGACAGTGTGGGGTATATCAGTGTTACAGTGTGGGGTATATCGGTGTTACAGTGTGGGGTATGTCAGTGTACCAGTGTGGGGTATGTCAGTGTGACAGTGTGGGGTATATCAGTGTTACAGTGTGGGGTATATCAGTGTTACAGTGTGGAGTATATCAATGATACAGTGTGGGGTATATGAGTGTTACAATGTGGGGTATATCAGCGTGACAGTGTGAGGTATATCAGCATGACATTGTGAGGTATATCAGTGCAATAGTGTGGGGTATATCAGTGTTACAGTGTGTGGTATATCAGAATGACATTGTGAGGTATATCAGTAAAATAGTGTGGGGTATATCAGTGTTACAGTGTGGGGTATATCAGTGTTACAGTGTGGGGTATATCAGTGTTACAGTGTGGGTTATATCAATGTTACAGTGTGGTGTATATCAATGTTGCAGTGTGGTGTATATCAGTGTTACAGTGTGGGGTATATCAGTGTTATAGTGTGAGATATATCAGTGTGAAAGTGTGGGGTATATCAGTGCAATCGTGTGGGGTATATCAGTGTTACAGTGTGACGTATATCAGTGTTACAGTGTGGAGTATATCAGTGTGACAGTGTGGGGTATATCAGTGTGACAGTGTGGGGTATATCAGTGTTACAGTGTGGGGTATATCAGTGTTACAGTGTGGAGTATATCAGTGTGACAGTGTGGGGTATATCAGTGTGACAGTGTGAGGTCTGTCAGTGTTACATTGTGGGGTATATCAGTGTAACAGTGTGTGGTATGTCAGTGTGACAGTGTGGGGTATATCAGTGTGACAGTGTGGGGTATATCAGTGTTACAGTGTGGGGTATATCGGTGTTACAGTGTGGGGTATGTCAGTGTTACAGTGTGGGGTATGTCAGTGTTACAGTGTGGGGTTGGGGTATATAGTTGTTACAGTGTGGGGTATATCAGTGTGAAAGTGTGGGGTATATCTGTGTTACAGTGTGAGATATATCAGTGTGAAAGTGTGCGGTATATCAGTGTGAAAGTGTGGGGTATATCAGTGTGACAGTGTGGGGTATATCAGTGTGAAAGTGTCGGGTATATCAGTGTGACAGTGTGGGGTATATCAGTGTGACAGTGTAGGGTATGTCAGTGTGACAGTGTGAGGTATTTCAGTGTTACATTGTGGGGTATATCAGTGTTACAGTGTGGGGTATATCAGTGTTACAGTGTGGGGTATATCAGTGTTACAGTGTGGAGTATATCAGTGTTACAGTGTGGGTTATATCAATCTTACAGTGTGGGTTATATCAATGTTACAGTGTGGGGTATGGCAGTGTTACAGTGTGGTGTACATCAGTGTTATAGTGTGCGGTATATCAGTGTTACAGTGTGGGGTATATCAGTGTTACAGTGTGGGGTATATCAGTGTTACAGTGTGGTGTATATCAGTGTTATAGTGTGCGGTATATCAGTGTTACAGTATGGGGTATGTCAGTGTTACAGTGTGGGGTATATCAGTGTTACAGTGTGGGATACATCAGTGTGACAGTTTGGGGTATATCAGTGTGACAGTGTGAGGTATGTCAGTGTTACATTGTTGGGTATATCAGTGTTACAGTGTGCGGTACATCAGTGTTACAGTGTGGGGTATATCAGTGTTACAGTGTGCGGTACATCAGTGTTACAGTGTGGGGTATATCAGTGTTACAGTGTGCGGTACATCAGTGTTACAGTGTGGGGTATATCAGTGTTACAGTGTGGGGTATGTCAGTGTTACAGTGTAGGGTATATCAGTGCTACAGTGTGGGGTATTTCAGTATAACAGTGTGGGGTATATCAGTGTGGGATATATCAGTATTACAGTGTGCAGTATATCAGTGTTACAGTTGGGGTATATCAGTGTTACAGTGTGGGGTATATCGGTGTTACAGTGTGGGGTATGTCAGTGTTACAGTGTGGGGTAAATCAGTGTGACAGTGTGGGGTATATCAGTGTGACAGTGTGGGGTATATCAGTGTTACAGTGTGGGGTATATCGGTGTTACAGTGTGGGGTATGTCAGTGTACCAGTGTGGGGTATGTCAGTGTGACAGTGTGGGGTATATCAGTGTTACAGTGTGGGGTATATCAGTGTTACAGTGTGGAGTATATCAATGATACAGTGTGGGGTATATGAGTGTTACAATGTGGGGTATATCAGCGTGACAGTGTGAGGTATATCAGCATGACATTGTGAGGTATATCAGTGCAATAGTGTGGGGTATATCAGTGTTACAGTGTGTGGTATATCAGCATGACATTGTGAGGTATATCAGTAAAATAGTGTGGGGTATATCAGTGTTACAGTGTGGGGTATATCAGTGTTACAGTGTGGGTTATATCAATGTTACAGTGTGGTTATTATCAATGTTGCAGTGTGGTGTATATCAGTGTTACAGTGTGGGGTATATCAGTGTTATAGTGTGAGATATATCAGTGTGAAAGTGTGGGGTATATCAGTGCAATCGTGTGGGGTATATCAGTGTTACAGTGTGAGGTATATCAGTGTTACAGTGTGGAGTATATCAGTGTGACAGTGTGGGGTATATCAGTGTGACAGTGTGGGGTATATCAGTGTTACAGTGTGGGGTATATCAGTGTTACAGTGTGGAGTATATCAGTGTGACAGTGTGGGGTATATCAGTGTGACAGTGTGAGGTCTGTCAGTGTTACATTGTGGGGTATATCAGTGTAACAGTATGGGGTATATCGGTGTTACATTGTGCAGTATATCAGTGTTACAGTGTGGGGTATATCGGTGTTACAGTGTGTGGTATGTCAGTGTTACAGTGTGGGGTATGTCAGTGTTACAGTGTGGGGTTGGGGTATATAGGTGTTACAGTGTGGGGTATATCAGTGTGAAAGTGTGGGGTATATCTGTGTTACAGTGTGAGATATATCAGTGTGAAAGTGTGCGGTATATCAGTGTGAAAGTGTGGGGTATATCAGTGTGACAGTGTGGGGTATATCAGTGTGAAAGTGTGGGGTATATCAGTGTGACAGTGTGGGGTATATCAGTGTGACAGTGTAGGGTATGTCAGTGTGACAGTGTGAGGTATTTCAATGTTACATTGTGGGGTATATCACTGTTACAGTGTAGGGTATATCAGTGTTACAATGTGCGGTACATCAGTGTTACAGTGTGGGGTATATCAGTGTTACAGTGTGGGGTATATCAGTGTGACAGTGTGGGGTATATCAGTGTGACAGTGTGGGGTATATCAGTGTGACAGTGTGGAGTATATCAGTGTGACAGTGTAGGGTATATCAGTGTGACAGTGTGAGGTATGTCAGTGTTACATTGTGGGGTATATCAGTGTTACAGTGTGGGGTATATCAGTGTTACAGTGTGGGTTATATCAATGTTACAGTGTGGTGTATATCAATGTTGCAGTGTGGTGTATATCAGTGTTACAGTGTGGGGTATATCAGTGTTATAGTGTGAGATATATCAGTGTGAAAGTGTGGGGTATATCAGTGCAATCGTGTGGGGTATATCAGTGTTACAGTGTGAGGTATATCAGTGTTACAGTGTGGAGTATATCAGTGTGACAGTGTGGGGTATATCAGTGTGACAGTGTGGGGTATATCAGTGTTACAGTGTGGGGTATATCAGTGTTACAGTGTGGAGTATATCAGTGTGACAGTGTGGGGTATATCAGTGTGACAGTGTGAGGTCTGTCAGTGTTACATTGTGGGGTATATCAGTGTAACAGTGTGGGGCATATCGGTGTTACATTGTGCAGTATATCAGTGTTACAGTGTGGGGTATATCGGTGTTACAGTGTGTGGTATGTCAGTGTTACAGTGTGGGGTATATCAGTGTGACAGTATGGGGTATATCAGTGTTACAGTGTGGGGTATATCGGTGTTACAGTGTGGGGTATGTCAGTGTTACAGTGTGGGGTATGTCAGTGTTACAGTGTGGGGTTGGGGTATATAGTTGTTACAGTGTGGGGTATATCAGTGTGAAAGTGTGGGGTATATCTGTGTTACAGTGTGAGATATATCAGTGTGAAAGTGTGCGGTATATCAGTGTGAAAGTGTGGGGTATATCAGTGTGACAGTGTGGGGTATATCAGTGTGAAAGTGTGGGGTATATCAGTGTGACAGTGTGGGGTATATCAGTGTGACAGTGTAGGGTATGTCAGTGTGACAGTGTGAGGTATTTCAGTGTTACATTGTGGGGTATATCAGTGTTACAGTGTGGGGTATATCAGTGTTACAGTGTGGGGTATATCAGTGTTACAGTGTGGAGTATATCAGTGTTACAGTGTGGGTTATATCAATGTTACAGTGTGGGTTATATCAATGTTACAGTGTGGGGTATGGCAGTGTTACAGTGTGGTGTATATCAGTGTTATAGTGTGCGGTATATCAGTGTTACAGTGTGGGGTATATCAGTGTTACAGTGTGGGGTATATCAGTGTTACAGTGTGGTGTATATCAGTGTTATAGTGTGCGGTATATCAGTGTTACAGTATGGGGTATGTCAGTGTTACAGTGTGGGGTATATCAGTGTTACAGTGTGGGATACATCAGTGTGACAGTTTGGGGTATATCAGTGTGACAGTGTGAGGTATGTCAGTGTTACATTGTTGGGTATATCAGTGTTACAGTGTGCAGTACATCAGTGTTACAGTGTGGGGTATATCAGTGTTACAGTGTGCGGTACATCAGTGTTACAGTGTGGGGTATATCAGTGTTACAATGTGCGGTACATCAGTGTTACAGTGTGGGGTATATCAGTGTTACAGTGTGGGGTATGTCAGTGTTACAGTGTAGGGTATATCAGTGCTACAGTGTGGGGTATTTCAGTATAACAGTGTGGGGTATATCAGTGTGGGATATATCAGTATTACAGTGTGCAGTATATCAGTGTTACAGTTGGGGTATATCAGTGTTACAGTGTGGGGTATATCGGTGTTACAGTGTGGGGTATGTCAGTGTTACAGTGTGGGGTAAATCAGTGTGACAGTGTGGGGTATATCAGTGTGACAGTGTGGGGTATATCAGTGTTACAGTGTGAGGTATATCGGTGTTACAGTGTGGGGTATGTCAGTGTACCAGTGTGGGGTATGTCAGTGTGACAGTGTGGGGTATATCAGTGTTACAGTGTGGGGTATATCAGTGTT
Organism: Pristiophorus japonicus; assembly: GCF_044704955.1. Taxonomy (NCBI): domain Eukaryota; kingdom Metazoa; phylum Chordata; class Chondrichthyes; family Pristiophoridae; genus Pristiophorus; species Pristiophorus japonicus. Next base: position 19,288 of record NW_027252474.1, read on the forward strand.
ACAGTGTGGAGTATATCAATGATACAGTGTGGGGTATATGAGTGTTACAATGTGGGGTATATCAGCGTGACAGTGTGAGGTATATCAGCATGACATTGTGAGGTATATCAGTGCAATAGTGTGGGGTATATCAGTGTTACAGTGTGTGGTATATCAGCATGACATTGTGAGGTATATCAGTAAAATAGTGTGGGGTATATCAGTGTTACAGTGTGGGGTATATCAGTGTTACAGTGTGGGTTATATCAATGTTACAGTGTGGTGTATATCAATGTTGCAGTGTGGTGTATATCAGTGTTACAGTGTGGGGTATATCAGTGTTATAGTGTGAGATATATCAGTGTGAAAGTGTGGGGTCTATCAGTGCAATCGTGTGGGGTATATCAGTGTTACAGTGTGAGGTATATCAGTGTTACAGTGTGGAGTATATCAGTGTGACAGTGTGGGGTATATCAGTGTGACAGTGTGGGGTATATCAGTGTTACAGTGTGGGGTATATCAGTGTTACAGTGTGGAGTATATCAGTGTGACAGTGTGGGGTATATCAGTGTGACAGTGTGAGGTCTGTCAGTGTTACATTGTGGGGTATATCAGTGTAACAGTGTGGGGTATATCGGTGTTACATTATGCAGTATATCAGTGTTACAGTGTGGGGTATATCGGTGTTACAGTGTGTGGTATGTCAGTGTTACAGTGTGGGGTATGTCAGTGTTACAGTGTGGGGTTGGGGTATATAGGTGTTACAGTGTGGGGTATATCAGTGTGAAAGTGTGGGGTATATCTGTGTTACAGTGTGAGATATATCAGTGTGAAAGTGTGCGGTATATCAGTGTGAAAGTGTGGGTTATATCAATGTTACAGTGTGGTGTATATCAATGTTGCAGTGTGGTGTATATCAGTGTTACAGTGTGGGGTATATCAGTGTTATAGTGTGAGATATATCAGTGTGAAAGTGTGGGGTATATCAGTGCAATCGTGTGGGGTATATCAGTGTTACAGTGTGAGGTATATCAGTGTTACAGTGTGGAGTATATCAGTGTGACAGTGTGGGGTATATCAGTGTGACAGTGTGGGGTATATCAGTGTTACAGTGTGGGGTATATCAGTGTTACAGTGTGGAGTATATCAGTGTGACAGTGTGGGGTATATCAGTGTGACAGTGTGAGGTCTGTCAGTGTTACATTGTGGGGTATATCAGTGTAACAGTGTGGGGTATATCGGTGTTACATTGTGCAGTATATCAGTGTTACAGTGTGGGGTATTTCGGTGTTACAGTGTGTGGTATGTCAGTGTTACAGTGTGGGGTATATCAGTGTGACAGTGTGGGGTATATCAGTGTTACAGTGTGGGGTATATCGGTGTTACAGTGTGGGGTATGTCAGTGTTACAGTGTGGGGTATGTCAGTTTTACAGTGTGGGGTTGGGGTATATAGTTGTTACAGTGTGGGGTATATCAGTGTGAAAGTGTGGGGTATATCTGTGTTACAGTGTGAGATATATCAGTGTGAAAGTGTGCGGTATATCAGTGTGAAAGTGTGGGGTATATCAGTGTGACAGTGTGGGGTATATCAGTGTGAAAGTGTGGGGTATATCAGTGTGACAGTGTGGGGTATATCAGTGTGACAGTGTAGGGTATGTCAGTGTGACAGTGTGAGGTATTTCAGTGTTACATTGTGGGGTATATCAGTGTTACAGTGTGGGGTATATCAGTGTTACAGTGTGGGGTATATCAGTGTTACAGTGTGGAGTATATCAGTGTTACAGTGTGGGTTATATCAATGTTACAGTGTGGGTTATATCAATGTTACAGTGTGGGGTATGGCAGTGTTACAGTGTGGTGTATATCAGTGTTATAGTGTGCGGTATATCAGTGTTACAGTGTGGGGTATATCAGTGTTACAGTGTGGGGTATATCAGTGTTACAGTGTGGTGTATATCAGTGTTATAGTGTGCGGTATATCAGTGTTACAGTATGGGGTATGTCAGTGTTACAGTGTGGGGTATATCAGTGTTACAGTGTGGGATACATCAGTGTGACAGTTTGGGGTATATCAGTGTGACAGTGTGAGGTATGTCAGTGTTACATTGTTGGGTATATCAGTGTTACAGTGTGCAGTACATCAGTGTTACAGTGTGGGGTATATCAGTGTTACAGTGTGCGGTACATCAGTGTTACAGTGTGGGGTATATCAGTGTTACAATGTGCGGTACATCAGTGTTACAGTGTGGGGTATATCAGTGTTACAGTGTGGGGTATGTCAGTGTTACAGTGTAGGGTATATCAGTGCTACAGTGTGGGGTATTTCAGTATAACAGTGTGGGGTATATCAGTGTGGGATATATCAGTATTACAGTGTGCAGTATATCAGTGTTACAGTTGGGGTATATCAGTGTTACAGTGTGGGGTATATCGGTGTTACAGTGTGGGGTATGTCAGTGTTACAGTGTGGGGTAAATCAGTGTGACAGTGTGGGGTATATCAGTGTGACAGTGTGGGGTATATCAGTGTTACAGTGTGAGGTATATCGGTGTTACAGTGTGGGGTATGTCAGTGTACCAGTGTGGGGTATGTCAGTGTGACAGTGTGGGGTATATCAGTGTTACAGTGTGGGGTATATCAGTGTTACAGTGTGGAGTATATCAATGATACAGTGTGGGGTATATGAGTGTTACAATGTGGGGTATATCAGCGTGACAGTGTGAGGTATATCAGCATGACATTGTGAGGTATATCAGTGCAATAGTGTGGGGTATATCAGTGTTACAGTGTGTGGTATATCAGCATGACATTGTGAGGTATATCAGTAAAATAGTGTGGGGTATATCAGTGTTACAGTGTGGGGTATATCAGTGTTACAGTGTGGGTTATATCAATGTTACAGTGTGGTGTATATCAATGTTGCAGTGTGGTGTATATCAGTGTTACAGTGTGGGGTATATCAGTGTTATAGTGTGAGATATATCAGTGTGAAAGTGTGGGGTCTATCAGTGCAATCGTGTGGGGTATATCAGTGTTACAGTGTGAGGTATATCAGTGTTACAGTGTGGAGTATATCAGTGTGACAGTGTGGGGTATATCAGTGTGACAGTGTGGGGTATATCAGTGTTACAGTGTGGGGTATATCAGTGTTACAGTGTGGAGTATATCAGTGTGACAGTGTGGGGTATATCAGTGTGACAGTGTGAGGTCTGTCAGTGTTACATTGTGGGGTATATCAGTGTAACAGTGTGGGGTATATCGGTGTTACATTGTGCAGTATATCAGTGTTACAGTGTGGGGTATATCGGTGTTACAGTGTGTGGTATGTCAGTGTTACAGTGTGGGGTATGTCAGTGTTACAGTGTGGGGTTGGGGTATATAGGTGTTACAGTGTGGGGTATATCAGTGTGAAAGTGTGGGGTATATCTGTGTTACAGTGTGAGATATATCAGTGTGAAAGTGTGCGGTATATCAGTGTGAAAGTGTGGGGTATATCAGTGTGACAGTGTGGGGTATATCAGTGTGAAAGTGTGGGGTATATCAGTGTGACAGTGTGGGGTATATCAGTGTGACAGTGTAGGGTATGTCAGTGTGACAGTGTGAGGTATTTCAATGTTACATTGTGGGGTATATCACTGTTACAGTGTAGGGTATATCAGTGTTACAATGTGCGGTACATCAGTGTTACAGTGTGGGGTATATCAGTGTTACAGTGTGGGGTACATCAGTGTGACAGTGTGGGATATATCAGTGTGACATTGTGGGGTATGTCAGTGTTACAGTGTGGGGTATATCAGTGTAACAGTGTGGGGTATATCGGTGTTACTTTGTGCAGTATATCAGTGTTACAGTGTGGGGTATATCGGTGTTACAGTGTGGGGTATGTCAGTGTTACAGTGTGGGGTAAGGCAGTGTTACATGGTGGGGTTGGGGTATATAGGTGTTACAGTGTGGGGTATATCAGTGTGAAAGTGTGGGGTATATCTGTGTTACAGTGTGAGATATATCAGTGTGAAAGTGTGCGGTATATCAGTGTGACAGTGTGCGGTATATCAGTGTGAAAGTATGGGGTATATCAGTGTGACAGTGTGGGGTATATCAGTGTGAAAGTGTGGGGTATATCAGTGTGACAGTGTGGAGTATATCAGTGTGACAGTGTAGGGTATATCAGTGTGACAGTGTGAGGTATGTCAGTGTTACATTGTGGGGTATATCAGTGTTACAGTGTAGGGTATATCAGTGTTACAGTGTGCGGTACATCAGTGTTACAGTGTGGGGTATATCAGTGTTACAGTGTGGGGTATATCAGTGTTACAGTGTGGGGTGTATCAGTGTTACAGTGTGTGGTATATCAGTGTTACAGTGTGCAGTATATCAGTGTTACAGTGTGCGGTATATCAGTGTTGCACTGTGGGGTATATCATTGTACAGTGTGGGGTATATCAGTGTGACATTGTGCGGTACATCAGTGTTACAGTGTGGGGTATATCAGTGTGACAGTGTGGGGTATATCAGTGTTACATTGTGCGGTACATCAGTGTTACAGTGTGTGGTATATCAGTGTTACAGTGTGGGTATATCAGTGTTACAGTGTGGGGTATATCATTGTTACAGTGTGGGGTATTTCAGTGTAACGGTGTGGGGTATATCAGTGTGAAAGTGTGCGGTATATCAGTATTACACTGTGGGGTATATCAGTGTTACAGTGTGGGGTATATCAGTGTTACAGTATGGGGTATATCAGTGTTACAGTGTGTGGTATATCAGTGTTACAGTGTGGGGTATATCGGTGTTACAGTGTGGGGTATGTCAGTGTTACAGTGTGCGGTATATCAGTGTTACAGTGTGGCGTATATCGGTGTTACAGTGTGGGGTATGTCAGTGTTACAGTGTGGGGTCTGTCAGTGTTACAGTATGGGGTATATCAGTGTTACAGTGTGCGGTATATCAGTGTTACAGTGTGGGGTATATCGGTGTTACAGTGTGGGGTATATCAGTGTGACAGTGTGGGGTATATCAGTGTTACAGTGTGGTGTATATCAGTGTTACAGTGTGGGATATGTCATTGTTACAGTGTGGGATATATCAGTGTTACAGTGTGGGTTATATCAATGTTACAGTGTGTGTTATTTCAGTGTTACAGTATGTGGTATGTCAGTGTTACAGTGTGGTGTATATCAGTGTTACAGTGTGCGGTATATCAGTGTTACAGTGTGGGGTATGTCAGTGTTACAGTGTGGTGTATATCAGTGTTACAGTGTGCGGTATATCAGTGTTACAGTGTGGGGTATGTCAGTGTTACAGTGTGGGGTATATCAGTGTTACAGTGTGGGATACATCAGTGTTACAGTGTAGGGTATATCAGTGTTACAGTGTGCGGTACATCAGTGTTACAGTGTGGGGTATATCAGTGTTACAGTGTGGGGTATATCAGTGTTACAGTGTAGAGTATATCTGTGTTACAGTGTGGGGTATTTCAGTGTAACAGTGTGGGGTATATCAGTGTGGGATATATCAGTATTACAGTGTGCAGTATATCAGTGTTACAGTTGGGGTATATCAGTGTTACAGTGTGGGGTATATCGGTGTTGCAGTGTG